>NW_026892581.1:2165000-2187500 GCF_033815535.1 Pezoporus flaviventris | reverse complement strand
AAGCTTTCACCAGCTTTCCCTCCTGGCTCTTCGATTGTGGGAGCAGACGGCAACTGTTCGTGCTCTACTCACCGTGCAGCTGGGCAGCCGAGAGCAAGCTCCGAAGAGGGTGCATTCAAATGGACCTTTAGGTATGAAAGCGAGGAGCGACAGCAATGATGGTGACACCGTTGCAAAGCTGACTGTGTGCTGAAGATGCCCAGCACATGCTTTCCCTCCTGGCTCTTCGGCTATGGGAGCAGAGGCCAGACGTTCGTGCTCTAATCGCTGTGCTACAGGGCAGCTCTTAGCAAGCTCCGTAGAGGTTGCATTCGAGTGGACTTTTAGGTATGAAACCGAGGAGCGACAGCAATGATGGTGACACCGTTGCAAAGCTGACTGTGTGCTGAAGATGCCCAGCACATGCTTTCCCTCCGGGCTCTTCGGCTCTGAGAGCAGAGGCCAGACGTTCGTGCTCTACTGACTGTGCTGCTGGGCAGCCAAGAGCAACGAGCAGAGAAGTTGGATTCAAATGAACTTCTCGGTATGAAAGTGAGGAGCGACAGCAATGATGGAGGCACTGTTGCAAAGCCGACTGTGTGCAGAAGATTCAGAGCACCAGCTTTCCCTCCTGGCTCTTCGACTGTGGGAGCAGACGGCAACTGTTCGTGCTCTACTCACTGTGCTGCTGGGCAGCCGAGAGCAAGCTCCGAAGAGGGTGCATTCAAATGGACGTTTAGGTATGAAAGCGAGGAGCGACAGCAATGATGGTGACACCGTTGCAAAGCTGACTGTGTGCTGAAGATGCCCAGCACATGCTTTCCCTCCTGGCTCTTCGACTGTGGGAGCAGACGGCAACCGTTCATGCTCTACTCACTGTGCTGCTGGGCAGCCGAGAGCAAGCAACGAAGAGGGTGCTTTCAAATGGACGTTTAGGTTTGAAAGTGAGGAGCGACAGCAATGATGGTGACACCGTTGCAAAGCTGACTGTGTGCTGAAGATGCCCAGCACATGCTTTCCCTCCTGGCTCTTCGGCTCTGGGAGCAGAGGCCAGACGTTCGCGCACTAATCGCTGTGCTACTGGGCAGCTGAGAAGCAGCTTTGGAGAGGTTGCATTCAAATGTACTTTTAGGTATGAAACCGAGGAGTGAGAGCAATAATGGCGACAGCATTGCAAAGCTGACTGTGTGCTGAAGATGCGCAGCACATGCTTTCCCTCCTGGCTCTTCGACTGTGGGAGCAGACGACAACCGTTCGTGCTCTACTCACTGTGCTGCTGGGCAGCCGAGAGCATGCTCTGGAGAGGGTGCATTCAAATGGACCTTTAGGTATGAAAGCGAGGAGTGACAGCAATGATGGTGACACCGTTGCAAAGCTGACTGTGTGCTGAAGATGCCCAGCACATGCTTTCCCTCCTGGCTCTTCGACTGTGGGAGCAGACGGCAACCCTAACCCTAACCCTAACCCTAACCCTAACCCAACCCTAACCCTAACACTAACCCTAACCCCTAACCCTAACCCCTAACCCTAACCCCTAACCCTAACCCCTAACCCTACCCCTAACCCTAACCCCTAACCCTAACCCTAACCCCAACCCTAACCATAACCCTAACCCCAAGCTTTCACCAGCTTTCCCTCCTGGCTCTTCGATTGTGGGAGCAGACGGCAACTGTTCGTGCTCTACTCACTGTGCAGCTGGGCAGCCGAGAGCAAGCTCCGAAGAGGGTGCATTCAAATGGACCTTTAGGTATGAAAGCGAGGAGCGACAGCAATGATGGTGACACCGTTGCAAAGCTGACTGTGTGCTGAAGATGCCCAGCACATGCTTTCCCTCCTGGCTCTTCGGATCTGGGAGCAGAAGCCAGACGTTTGTGCACTAATCCTTCTGCCCCTGGGCAGCCGAGAAGAAGCTTCGGAGAGGTTGCACTCAAATGTACTTTTAAGTATGAAAGCGAGGAGCGACAGCAATGATGGTGACACCGTTGCAAAGCTGACTGTGTGCTGAAGATGCCCAGCACATGCTTTCCCTCCTGGCTCTTCGACTGTGGGAGCAGACGGCAACCGTTCGTGCTCTACTCACTGTGCTGCCCCTGGGCAGCGTAGAGCAAGCTCCGAAGAGGGTGCATTCAAATGGACCTTTAGGTATGAAAGCGAGAAGCGACAGCAATGATGGTGACACCGTTGCAAAGCTGACTGTGTGCTGAAGATGCCCAGCACATGCTTTCCCTCCCGGCTCTTCGGCTCTGAGAGCAGAGGCCAGACGTTCGTGCTCTACTGACTGTGCTGCTGGGCAGCCAAGAGCAACGAGCAGAGAAGTTGGATTCAAATGAAATTCTCGGTATGAAAGTGAGGAGCGACAGCAATGATGGAGGCACTGTTGCAAAGCTGACTGTGTGCAGAAGATTCAGAGCACCAGCTTTCCCTCCTGGCTCTTCGACTGTGGGAGCAGACGGCAACTGTTCGTGCTCTACTCACTGTGCAGCTGGGCAGCCGAGAGCAAGCTCTGAAGAGGGTGCTTTCAAATGGACGTTTAGGTATGAAAGCGAGGAGCCACAGCAATGATGGTGACACCGTTGCAAAGCTGACTGTGTGCTGAAGATGCCCAGCACATGCTTTCCCTCCTGGTCTTCGGCACTGGGAGCAGAGGCCAGACGTTCGTGCACTAATCGCTGAGCTACTGGGCAGCTGAGAAGCACCTTTGGAGAGGTTGCGTTCAAATGTACTTTTAGGTATGAAACCGAGGAGTGACAGCAATAATGGTGACAGCATTGCAAAGCTGACTGTGTGCTGAAGATGCGCAGCACATGCTTTCCCTCCTGGCTCTTCGACTGTGGGAGCAGACGACAACCGTTCGTGGTCTACTCACTGTGCTGCTGGGCAGCCGAGAGCAAGCTCCGAAGAGGGTGCTTTCAAATGGACGTTTAGGTATGAAAGCGAGGAGCCACAGCAATGATGGTGACACCGTTGTAAAGCTGACTGTGTGCTGAAGATGCCCAGCACATGTTTTCCATCCTGGCTCTTCGGCTCTAAGAGCAGAGGCCAGACGTTCATGCACTAATCACTGTGCCCCTGGGCAGCCGAGAACAAGCTTTGGAGACGTTGCATTCAAATGGACTTTTACATATGAAACCGAGGAGCGACAGCAATGATGGTGACACCGTTGCAAAGCTGACTGTGTGCTGAAGATGCCCAGCACATGCTTTCCCTCCGGGCTCTTCGACTGTGGGAGCAGACGGCAACGCTAACCCTAACCCTAACCCTAACCCTAACCCTAACCCTAACGCTAACCCTAACCCTACCCCTGACCCTAACCCTAACCCTAAACCTAACCATAACCCTAACCCTAACCCTAACCCCTACCCCTAACCCTAACCCTAACCCTAACCCCTAACCCTAACCCCTAACCCTAACCCTAACCCTAAGCTTTCACCAGGTTTCCCTCCTGGCTCTTCGATTGTGGGAGCAGACGTCAACTGTTCGTGCTCTACTCACTGTGCAGCTGGGCAGCCGAGAGCAAGCTCCGAAGAGGGTGCATTCAAATGGACCTTTAGGTATGAAAGCGAGGAGCGACAGCAATGATGATGACACCGTTGCAAAGCTGACTGTGTGCTGAAGATGCCCAGCACATGCTTTCCCTCCTGGCTCTTCGGATCTGGGAGCAGAAGCAGACGTTCGTGCACTAATCGCTCTGCCCCTGGGCAGCCGACAACAAGCTTCGGAGAGGTTGCACTCAAATGGACTTTTAAGTATGAAAGCGAGGAGCGACAGCAATGATGGTGACACCGTTGCAAAGCTGACTGTGTACTGAAGATGCCCAGCACATGCTTTCCCTCCTGGCTCTTCGACTGTGGGAGCAGACGGCAACCGTTCGTGCTCTACTCACTGTGCTGCTGGGCAGCCGAGAGCAAGCTCCGAAGAGGGTGCATTCAAATGGACCTTTAGGTATGAAAGCGAGGAGCGACAGCAATGGTGGTGACACCGTTGCAAAGCTGACTGTGTGCTGAAGATGCCCAGCACATGCTTTCCCTCCTGGCTCTTCGGCTCTGAGAGCAGAGGCCAGTCGTTCGTGCTCTACTCACTGTGCTGCTGGGCAGCCAAGAGCAACGAGCAGAGAAGTTGGATTCATATGAACTTCTAGGTATGAAAGTGAGGAGCGACAGCAATGATGGAGGCACTGTTGCAAAGCTGACTGTGTGCAGAAGATTCAGAGCACCAGCTTTCCCTCCTGGCTCTTCGATTGTGGGAGCAGACGGCAACTGTTCGTGCTCTACTCACTGTGCTGCTGGGCAGCCGAGAGCAAGCTCCGAAGAGGGTGCATTCAAATGGACCTTTAGGTATGACACCGAGGAGCGACAGCAATGATGGTGACACCGTTGCAAAGCTGACTGTGTGCTGAAGATGCCCAGCACATGCTTTCCCTCCTGGCTCTTCGGCACTGGGAGTAGAGGCCAGACGTTCGTGCACAAATCGCTGAGCTACTGGGCAGCTGAGAAGCAGCTTTGGAGAGGTTGCATTCAAATGTACTTTTAGGTATGAAACCGAGGAGTGACAGCAATAATGGTGACAGCATTGCAAAGCTGACTGTGTGCTGAAGATGCGCAGCACATTCTTTCCCTCCTGGTTCTTCGACTGCGGGAGCAGACGACAACCGTTCGTGCTCTACTCACTGTGCAGCTGGGCAGCCGAGAGCAAGCTCCGAAGAGGGTGCATTCAAATGGACCTTTAGGTATGAAAGCGAGGAGCGACAGCAATGATGGTGACACCGTTGCAAAGCTGACTGTGTGCTGAAGATGCCTAGCACATGCTTTCCCTCCTGGCTCTTCGGATCTGGGAGCAGAAGCCAGACGTTCGTGCACTAATCGCTCTGCCCCTGGGCAGCCGAGAACAAGCTTCGGAGAGGTTGCACTCAAATGGACTTTTAAGTATGAAAGCGAGGAGCGACAGCAATGATGGTGACACCGTTGCAAAGCTGACTGTGTGCTGAAGATGCCCAGCACATGTTTTCCATCCTGGCTCTTCGGCTCTAAGAGCAGAGGCCAGACGTTCATGCACTAATCACTGTGCCCCTGGGCAGCCGAGAACAAGCTTTGGAGACGTTGCATTCAAATGGACTTTTACATATGAAAGCGAGGAGCGACAGCAATGATGGTGACACCGTTGCAAAGCTGACTGTGTGCTGAAGATGCCCAGCACATGCTTTCCCTCCTGGCTCTTCGGCTCTGGGAGCAGAGGCCAGACGTTCGTGCTCTACTGACAGTGCTGCTGGGCAGCCAAGAGCAACGAGCAGAGAAGTTGGATTCAAATGAACTTCTAGGTATGAAAGTGAGGAGCGACAACAATGATGGACGCACTGGGTCACAGCTGACTGTGTGCAGAAAATTCAGAGCACCAGCTTTCCCTCCTGGCTCTTCGACTGTGGGAGCAGACGGCAACTGTTCGTGCTCTACTCACTGTGCAGCTGGGAAGCAGAGAGCAAGCTCCGAAGAGGGTGCATTCAAATGGACCTTTAGGTATGAAAGCGAGGAGCGACAGCAATGATGGTGACACCGTTGCAAAGCTGACTGTGTGCTGAAGATGCCCAGCACATGCTTTCCTTCCTGGCTCTTCGGCTCTGGGAGCAGAGGCCAGACGTTCGTGCTCTACTGACTGTGCCGCTGGACATCCAAGAGCAATGAGCGGAGAAGGTGGATTCAAATGAACTTCTAGGTATGAAAGTGAAAAGCGTCAGCAATGATGGAGGCATGAACGTCTGGCCTCTGCTCCCAGATCCGAAGAGCCCGGAGGGAAAGCATGTGCTGGGCATCTTCAGCACACAGTCAGCTTTGCAACGGTGTCACCATCATTGCTGTCGCTCCTCGGTTTCATATGTAAAAGTCCATTTGAATGCAACGTCTCCAAAGCTTGTTCTCGGCTGCCCAGGGGCACAGTGATTAGTGCATGAACGTCCGGCCTCTGCTCTTAGAGCCGAAGAGCCAGGATGGAAAATATGTGCTGGGCATCTTCAGCACACAGTTAGCTTTGCAACGGTGTCACCATCATTGCTGTCGCTCCTCGGTTTCAATCTTAAAAGTCCATTTGAGTGCAACCTCTCCGAAGCTTGTTCTCGGCTGCCCAGTAGCTCAGCGACTAGTGCACGAACGTCTGGCTTCTGCTCCCAGATCCGAAGAGCCGGGAGGGAAAGCATGTGCTGGGCATCTTCAGCACACAGTCAGCTTTGCAACGGTGTCACCATCATTGCTGTCGCTCCTCGCTTTCATACCTAAAGGTCCATTTGAATGCACCCTCTTCACAGCTTGCTCTCGGCTGCCCAGCTGCACAGTGAGTAGAGCACGAACGGTTGTCGTCTGCTCCCACAGTCGAAGAGCCAGGAGGGAAAGCATGTGCTGCGCATCTTCAGCACACATTCAGCTTTGCAATGCTGTCACCATTATTGATGTCACTCCTCGGTTTCATACCTAAAAGTACATTTGAATGCAACCTCTCCAAAGCTGCTTCTCAGCTGCCCAGTAGCTCAGCGATTAGTGCACGAACGTCTGGCCTCTGCTCTCAGAGCCGAAGAGCCAGGAGGGAAAGCATGTGCTGGGCATCTTCAGCACAGAGTCAGCTTTGCAACGGTGTCACCATCTTTGCTGTCGCTCCTCGCTTTCATACCTAAAGGTCCATTTGAATGCACCCTCTTCGGAGCTTGCTCTCGGCTGCCCAGCAGCACAGTGAGTAGAGCACGAACGGTTGCCGTCTGCTAGCACAGTGGAGGAGCCCGGAGGGAAAGCATGTGCTGGGCATCTTCAGCACACAGTCAGCTTTGCAACAGTGCCTCCATCATTGCTGACGCTTTTCACTTTCATACCTAGAAGCTCATTTGAATCCACCTTCTCCGCTCATTGCTCTTGGCTGTCCAGCGGCACAGTCAGTAGAGCACGAACGTCTGGCCTCTGCTCCCAGAGCCGAAGAGCCCGGAAGGAAAGCATGTGCTGGGCATCTTCAGCACACAGTCAGATTTCCAACGGTGTCACCATCATTGCTGTCGCTCCTCGCTTTCATACCTAAACGTCCATTTGAATGCACCCTCTTCGGAGCTTTCTCTCGGCTGCCGAGCAGCACAGTGAGTAGAGCACGAACGGTTGCCGTCTGCTGCCAGAGCCGAAGAGCCAGGAGGGAAAGCATGTGCTGGGCATCTTCAGCACACAGTCAGCTTTGCAACGGTGTCACCATCATTGCTGTCGCTCCTCGCTTTCATACCTAAAGGTCCATTTGAATGCACCCTCTTCGGAGCTTGCTCTCGGCTGCCCAGCAGCACAGTGAGTAGAGCACGAACGGTTGCCGTCTGCTCCCAGATCCGAAGAGCCAGGAGGGAAAGCATGTGCTGGGCATCTTCAGCACACAGTTAGCTTTGCAACGGTGTCACCATCATTGCTGTCGCTCCTCGCTTTCATACCTAAAAGTCCACTCGAATGCAACCTCTACGGAGCTTGCTCTGAGCTGCCAAGTAGCACAGCGATTAGAGCACGAACGTCTGGCCTCTGCTCCCAGAGCCGAAGAGCCAGGAAGGAAAGCATGTGCTGGGCATCTTCAGCACACAGTCAGCTTTGCAACGGTGTCACCATCATTGCTGTTGCTCCTCCCTTTCATACCTAAAGGTCCATTTGAATGCACCCTCTTCGGAGCTTGCTCTCGGCTGCTCAGCTGCACAGTGAGTAGAGCATGAACAGTTGCCGTCTGCTCCCACAATCGAAATGCCAGGAGGGAAAGTTGGTGAAAGCTTAGGGTTAGGGTTAGGGTTAGGGTTAGGGTTAGGGGTTAGGGTTAGGGGTTAGGGTTAGGGTTAGGGTTAGGGTTTGGGTTAGGGGTTAGGGTTAGGGGTTAGGGTTAGGGTTAGGGTTAGGGTTATGTTTAGGGGTTAGGGTTAGGTTTAGGGTTAGGGTTAGGGTTAGGGGTAGGGTTAGGGTTAGGGTTAGGGTTGGGTTAGGGTTAGGGTTAGGGTTAGGGTTAGGGTTAGGGTTGCCGTCTGCTCCCACAGTCGAAGAGGCAGGAGGGAAAGCATGTGCGGGGCATCTTCAGCACACAGTCAGCTTTGCAATGCTGTCACCATTATTGCTGTCACTCCTCGGTTTCATATCTAAAAGTCTATTTGAATGCAACCTCTCCAAAGCTGCTTCTCAGCTGCCCAGTAGCACAGCGATTAGTGCACGAACTTCTGGCTTCTGCTCCTAGATCCGAAGAGCCAGGAGGGAAAGCATGTGCTGGGCATCTTCAGCACACAGTCAGCTTTGCAACGGTGTCACCATCATTGCTGTCGCTCCTCGCTTTCATACCTAAAGGTCCATTTGAATGCACCCTCTTCGGAGCTTGCTCTCGGCTGCCCAGCAGCACAGTGAGTAGAGCACGAACGGTTGCCGTCTTCTAGCACAGTGGAGGAGCCAGGAGGGAAAGCATGTGCTGGGCATCTTCAGCACACAGTCAGCTTTGCAACAGTGCCTCCATCATTGCTGACGCTTTTCACTTTCATACCTAGAAGTTCATTTGAATCCACCTTCTCCGCTCATTGCTCTTGGCTGTCCAGCGGCACAGTCAGTAGAGCACGAACGTCTGGCCTCTGCTCCCAGAGCCGAAGAGCCCGGAAGGAAAGCATGTGCTGGGCATCTTCAGCACACAGTCAGCTTTGCAACGGTGTCACCATCATTGCTGTCGCTCCTCGCTTTCATACCTAAACGTCCATTTGAATGCACCCTCTTCGGAGCTTTCTCTCGGCTGCCGAGCAGCACAGTGAGTAGAGCACGAACGGTTTGGCGTCTGCTGCCAGAGCCGAAGAGCCAGGAGGGAAAGCATGTGCTGGGCATCTTCAGCACACAGTCAGCTTTGCAACGGTGTTGCAGAGAGCTTAACAACAGAATGGCTAAGTAACAGAGGTCATGATACTGTGCAGCGGGTGGAAATATAGGCCTCAAGGCTACGGTAATCTTGTGTTAATGTTCACCCTGAGTTGCTCAAGAAACAGGATGTACATCTTGCCTTAGATAGCGCCATCTTGCTGAGATGGCGCAACGGTAATGCTTGGGCAAGCTGGGACAAGCTGGGACATGTCGAGGCATGTTGAAGCAGGAGGCGGTCACGGGTACTTGGGAGGCCCCTGCGTCAGCACGGGCTGACCAATGATTTTGCTGTATCCTAGCAGGAAATGTATCTAACACTGCAGGCTATAAAAAGGGTTGTATCTTGCTAAATAAACGAGACTTGCTGACCATGAGAGCATGAGGCTTGTCTCCCGTGACTCCAACAATTGGCGCCCGAACAGGGACCCGAACAGGGAACGGGGATCCCTCCTTCTGCCTAGAGGAGTTGCGTTGGGTGCAGGTCTCGACATAAAGACGGCTTCTGCAGGACTGCAGTGACACATCGGTGGGCTGCTTGCTTTCTGCTTTGGCCCAGAGCGCAGCATCGGCTGGCTCTGCTGCTACGCGTTGCCGACGCCTGGAGGGTGCAACGGATCCGGTAAATATGGACAGGCAAGCAGCGTATGATCTTTTCACTGCCTTCCTCCGTCGTCGGGGGGTAAAAGGCTTAGATTTTGATAAGTACCCGGAATACGGGGACCCGGAATACAGGGCCCCGGTCGACGGGGACCCGGAACGGCGAGTGAGCGGCGCCGGCGGCAGCGGCCGGGAAGCGCGGGCAATGCTGCTGCGGTGGCGTGACGGACCCGGGTGCTTCGGCTAACCGAAAGAATCCGCCGCTGGGGCGAACCAGACACTGCTGCGTCGGGAGGCCGATCCGGAGACTGAGGTTACAGGACGACCCAGAAGAAGACGATCCGGAAAAGGCTGGCCATGAAAATGGACCGAGAGGTAGCCTGGACTTATTACAGTGCTTTTTATAAAAGCGGGGAACTGAGCCCTGAACTTTTTACAGTGCTTTTTATAAAAGCAGGGAATTGAGCCTGAGACTCTAAAGCAGCTAGCAGGTCTAGTGGCTAGGGAAGGCTAAGAGATTTTTTTTGCAGATCCTAATACAATATTTGAGGAGAGTGAGTGGCGAAAGTTTGGTGATGAACTATTTGACTCAGTGCTTAATGATTATAAAAAGGCAAAGAAACTCGGTAAACCACGGAGGGAAGTAATGAACTGTATAAAAAGATACAAGCAGAAAAGAAAACTGCCGCGGTAGCAACGAAGAAACTAGGAACAGACGTGCCCGGTCGGTTGAAACCGGGGGAAGATTACAACGCGTTCTCCCCCCCCAACTCGCGAGAGCACAGGGTTTCCCCTCCCCCCCCCACCCCCTCCCTTCCTTTTCTCCCCCTCCATCAGAAGGTGCCGCGGAGGAGGTGTAACCCCCTGCTCCCCCACCACCCCAGTTCCGAAAGTAGGGACTTTGAAAAGGACAGAGAAAGTATATTAGAAGGTATACGCATGATAAATGTCGAGGAATCCGAAAGAAAGAGGGCGGTGCCTCGGCGCCGGATCGATTGCGGCGCCACTGTGAAGCACGCAGTAGAAAATAGGGATCATGCGCTAGCGGGAGATTTAAAGGAACCGCGAGCCTCTCCAACCCACTACGCCGTAGAGTGAAAAAATGAAGGATCAGCCCCCGAATCCCCTGAATCCGAGCCAGATTTATATCCTCTGTTTCCAGACCCTGACTCTTGGTCTCCCGGGTCGGTCTGCTCAGACTTACTGGCCCTGGAGACGCTCAGTTGTAACAATGGGTAACCAAATATGTGATCATTACTGGGGAATTTTCTGCAATGGGCATCTTTGCATATCCTATGTTTACTACACAGCAGGGGGCTAAAGAGTGGGAAGCTCTATATGTTATGATTTTTTCTTGCAATTGACAGGGAGAGCCCATACAGTTTCTCTGTGATACTCATGTACTAGAAGTTGGTAAATATAAGTATGACCAGGTTTCTATCAACCCTTGGAGACCTCTGTAGATACTGCTGGCCACTTCTTCCAGCACAGGCTGGCCACCTGTGTCGGAATGAGTGTGCATTTTTCTCAGTATAAAAGCCCAAGCCTCATACGATGTGGGGGAGGCAGAGCCTCTGCGGGGACGCCTGCTAAGTTTGAGCCTGCCACCTCGCACTGCAGTGATGCTTCTCGGAGCTGGTTTGCTGTTAGTCTCCACAGGGTCCTTGTTCTGTACGTGGGACTGTAGTGGGAGTAATGATGGCTTTTGCAGGGACTAAAAAAAAAAAAAAAAAAAAAAAAAAAAAAACAGGGGGGAAGAGAGAGAGTAATGATGCTGCACTTAACCTGTCTAACCTGTCTACTTCTGAAGAACTGATAACCTGGGGGAGGGGGTATATTTGTGTCCTCCTGCCTACAGGTCCATGGTGACTGCCTGCAAAGTTTGTCAAGCCTTGCCATGAGCTGGACAGACGAATGGATAAACCTGATGCCTCAGCTACAGGAGCTGACCGTGATTACCCCAAGCAGAATGAGATAGAGGAAGAGAAAGAACAAATAACTGCAAAACATCACTTGGGGGCAACTGAAAAGTAACATCCTGAATATGTGTGCTTGTAAAGTAGCTATATTAGAGGTTGTGATTTTGTGTATAAAACCACCTGTATTTACTAGCTAGTTGCTAATAAGAAACTGCCTGCAGAACCTTTTGTTGTTGGAACAGGGACATGGATGTGAAGAGTTTGATGGAATGTGTTGTATGAGTCTCTCTGATCACTCTAATTCCATTCATAAGTAATTGGCGCTATTGAAAGACAATATGCGAAAATTACAAGAGACAAGTGATCCTTTCACAAACTGGTTAGCGTCCTTTGGATTATCTCCATGGTTAATTACTTTGATAGAAAAAATTGTTTTGGTGTTGGCTATAATCTTGCTTGCAATTTTGCTTTTACCATGTATTATGCAGTGTTTGCAAAAAATGATATCGAATACCTTTAATCATAATATGGCTATGCTTGCTACTAAAGAAAACAGGGGAAGTGTAGAGAGCTTAACAACAGAATGGCTAAGTAACAGAGGTCATGATACTGTGCAGCTGGTGGAAATATAGGCCTCAAGGCTACGGTAATCTTGTGGTTAATGTTCACCCTGAGTTGCTCAAGAAACAGGATGTACATCTTGCTGAGATAGCGCCATCTTGCTGAGATGGCGCAACGGTAATGCTTGGGCAAGCTGGGACAAGCTGGGACATGTCGAGGCATGTTGAAGCAAAAGGCGGTCACGGTTCCTTGGGAGGCCCCTGCGTCAGCACGGGCTGACCAATGATTTTGCTGTATCCTAGCAGGAAATGTATCTAACACTGCAGGCTATAAAAAGGGTTGTATCTTGCTAAATAAAAGAGACTTGCTGACCATGAGAGCATGAGGCTTGTCTCCCGCGACTCCAACACGGTGTCACCATCATTGCTGTCGCTCCTCAGTGTCATACCTAAAGGTCCATTTGAATGCACCCTCTTCGGAGCTTGCTCTCGGCTGCCCAGCTGCACAGTGAGTAGAGCACGAACAGTTGCCGTCTGCTCCCACAATCGAAGAGCCAGCAGGGAAAGCTGGTGCTCTGAATCTTCTGCACACAGTCAGCTTTGACCCAGTGCGTCCATCATTGCTGTCGCTCCTCACTTTCATACCTAGAAGTTCATTTGAATCCAACTTTTCTGCTCGTTGCTCTTGGCTGCCCAGCAGCACAGTCAGTAGAGCATGAACGTCTGGCCTCTGCTCCCAGAACCGAAGAGCCCGGAGGGAAAGCATGTGCTGGGCATCTTCAGCACACAGTCAGCTTTGAAACGGTGTCACCATCATTGCTGTCGCTCCTCGGTTTCATACTTAAAAGTCCATTTGAATGCAACGTCTCCAAAGCTTGTTCTCGGCTGCCCAGGGGCACAGTGATTAGTGCATGAACGTCTGGCCTCTGCTCTTAGAGCCGCAGAGCCAGGATGGAAAACATGTGCTGGGCATCTTCAGCACACAGTCAGCTTTGCAACGGTGTCACCATCATTGCTGTCGCTCCTCGGTTTCATACTTAAAAGTCCATTTGAGTGCAACCTCTTCGAAGCTTGTTCTCAACTGCCCAGGGAAGAGCGAGTAGTGCACGAACGTCTGGCTTCTGCTCCCAGATCCGAAGAGCCAGGAGGGAAAGCATGTGCTGGGCATCTTCAGCACACAGTCAGCTTTGCAACGGTGTCACCATCATTGCTGTCACTCCTCGCTTTCATACCTAAAGGTCCATTTGAATGCACCCTCTTCACAGCTTGCTCTCGGCTGCCCAGCAGCACAGTGAGTAGAGCACGAACAGTTGTCGTCTGCTCCCACAGTCGAAGAGCCAGGAGGGAAAGCATGTGCTGGGCATCTTCAGCACACAGTCAGCTTTGAAACGGTGTCACCATCATTGCTGTCGCTCCTCGGTTTCATATGTAAAAGTCCATTTGAATGCAACGTCTCCAAAGCTTGTTCTCGGCTGCCCAGGGGCACAGTGATTAGTGCATGAACGTCTGGCCTCTGCTCTTAGAGCCGCAGAGCCAGGATGGAAAACATGTGCTGGGCATCTTCAGCACACAGTCAGCTTTGCAACGGTGTCACCATCATTGCTGTCGCTCCTCGGTTTCATACTTAAAAGTCCATTTGAGTGCAACCTCTCCGAAGCTTGTTCTCAACTGCCCAGGGAAGAGCGAGTAGTGCACGAACGTCTGGCTTCTGCTCCCAGATCCGAAGAGCCAGGAGGGAAAGCATGTGCTGGGCATCGTCAGCACACAGTCAGCTTTGCAACGGTGTCACCATCATTGCTGTCACTCCTCGCTTTCATACCTAAAGGTCCATTTGAATGCACCCTCTTCACAGCTTGCTCTCGGCTGCCCAGCAGCACAGTGAGTAGAGCACGAACGGTTGTCGTCTGCTCCCACAGTCGAAGAGCCAGGAGGGAAATCATGTGCGGGGCATCTTCAGCACACAGTCAGCTTTGCAATGCTGTCACCATTATTGCTGTCACTCCTCGGTTTCATACCTAAAAGTACATTTGAATGCAACCTCTCCAAAGCTTGTTCTCGGCTGCCCAGTAGCTCAGCGATTAGTGCACGAACTTCTGGCCTCTGCTCCCAGAGCCGAAGAGCCAGGAGGGAAAGCATGTGCTGGGCATCTTCAGCACACAGTCAGCTTTGCAACGGTGTCACCATCATTGCTGTCGCTCCTCGCTTTCATACCTAAACGTCCATTTGAATGCACCCTCTTCGGAGCTTCCTCTCGGCTGCCCAGCAGCACAGTGAGTAGAGCACGAACGGTTGCCGTCTGCTCCCACAGTCGAAGAGCCAGGAGGGAAAGCATGTGCTGGGCATCTTCAGCACACAGTCAGCTTTGCAACGGTGTCACCATCATTGCTGTCGCTCCTCGCTTTCATACCTAAAGGTCCATTTGAATGCACCCTCTTCGGAGCTCGCTCTCGGCTGCCCGGCAGCACAGTGAGTAGAGCGCGAACAGTTGCCGTCTGCTCCCACAATCGAAGAGCCAGCAGGGAAAGCTGGTGCTCTGAATCTTCTGCACACAGTCAGCTTTGCAACAGTGCATCCATCGTTGCTGTCGCTCCTCACTTTCATACCGAGAAGTTCATTTGAATCCAACTTCTCTGCTCGTTGCTCTTGGCTGCCCAGCAGCACAGTCAGTAGAGCACGAACGTCTGGCCTCTGCACTCAGAGCCGAAGAGCCCGGAGGGAAAGCATGTGCTGGGCATCTTCAGCACACAGTCAGCTTTGCAACGGTGTCACCATCATTGCTTTCACTCCTCGCTTTCATACCTAAAGGTCCATTTGAATGCACCCTCTTCGGAGCTTGCTCTCGGCTGAACAGCAGCACAGTGAGTAGAGCACGAACGGTTGCCGTCTGCTCCCACAGTCGAAGAGCCAGGAGGGAAAGCATGTGCTGGGCATCTTCAGCCCACAGTTAGCTTTGCAACGGTGTCACCATCATTGCTGTCGCTCCTCGCTTTCATACCTAAAAGTCCACTCGAATGCAACCTCTACGGAGCTTGCTCTGAGCTGCCAAGTAGCACAGCGATTAGAGCACGAATGTCTGGCCTCTGCTCCCAGAGCCGAAGAGCCAGGAGGGAAAGCATGTGCTGGGCATCTTCAGCACACAGTGAGCTTTGCAACGGTGTCACCATCATTGCTGTCGCTCCTCGCTTTCATACTTAAAAGTCCATTTGAGTGCAACCTCTCCGAAGCTTGTTCTCGGCTGCCCAGGGGCTGAACGATTAGTGCACGAACGTCTGGCTTCTGCTCCCAGATCCGAAGAGCCAGGAGGGAAAGCCTGTGCTGGGCATCTTCAGCACACAGTCAGCTTTGCAACGGGGTCACCATCATTGCTGTCGCTCCTCGCTTTCATACCTAAAGGTCCATTTGAATGCACCCTCTTCAAAGCTTGCTCCCGGCTGCCCAGCTGCACAGTGAGTAGAGCACGAACGGTTGCCGTCTGCACCCACAATCAAAGACCCAGGAGGGAAAGCAGGTGAAAGCTTAGGGTTAGGGTTAGGGTTAGGGTTAGGGTTAGGGTTAGGGGTTAGGGTTAGGGGTTAGGGTTAGGGTTAGGGTTAGGGTTAGGGGTTAGGGTTAGGGTTAGGGTTATGGTTAGGTTTAGGGTTAGTGTTAGTGTTGGTGTTAGGGGTAGGGTTAGGGTTAGGGTTAGGGTTGGGTTAGGGTTAGGGTTAGGGTTAGGGTTAGGGTTGCCGTCTGCTCCCACAGTCGAAGAGCCAGGAGGGAAAGCATGTGCGGGGCATCTTCAGCACACAGTCAGCTTTGCAATGCCGTCACCATTATTGCTGTCACTCCTCGGTTTCATACCTAAAAGTACATTTGAATGCAACCTCTACAAAGCTGCTTCTCAGCTGCCCGGTAGCACAGCGATTAGTGCACGAACTTCTGGCTTCTGCTCCCAGATCCGAAGAGCCAGGAGGGAAAGCATGTGCTGGGCATCTTCAGCACACAGTCAGCTTTGCAACGGTGTCACCATCATTGCTGTCGCTCCTCGGTTTCATACTTAAAAGTCCATTTGAGTGCAACCTCTCCGAAGATTGTTCTCGGCTGCCCAGGGAAGAGCGAGTAGTGCACGAACGTCTGGCTTCTGCTCCCAGATCCGAAGAGCCAGGAGGGAAAGCATGTGCTGGGCATCTACAGCACACAGTCAGCTTTGCAACGGTGTCACCATCATTGCTGTCGCTCCTCGGTGTCATACCTAAAGGTCCATTTGAATGCACCCTCTTCACAGCTTGCTCTCAGCTGCCCAGCAGCACAGTGAGTAGAGCACGAACGGTTGTCATCTGCTCCCACAGTCGAAGAGCCAGGAGGGAAATCATGTGCGGGGCATCTTCAGCACACAGTCAGCTTTGCAATGCTGTCACCATTATTGCTGTCACTCCTCGGTTTCATACCTAAAAGTACATTTGAATGCAACCTCTCCAAAGCTTGTTCTCGGCTGCCCAGTAGCTCAGCGATTAGTGCACGAACTTCTGGCCTCTGCTCCCAGAGCCGAAGAGCCAGGAGGGAAAGCATGTGCTGGGCATCTTCAGCACACAGTCAGCTTTGCAACGGTGTCACCATCATTGCTGTCGCTCCTCGCTTTCATACCTAAACGTCCATTTGAATGCACCCTCTTCGGAGCTTCCTCTCGGCTGCCCAGCAGCACAGTGAGTAGAGCACGAACGGTTGCCGTCTGCTCCCACAGTCGAAGAGCCAGGAGGGAAAGCATGTGCTGGGCATCTTCAGCACACAGTCAGCTTTGCAACGGTGTCACCATCATTGCTGTCGCTCCTCGCTTTCATACCTAAAGGTCCATTTGAATGCACCCTCTTCGGAGCTTGCTCCCGGCTGCCCAGCTGCACAGTGAGTAGAGCACGAACGGTTGCCGTCTGCTCCCACAATCGAAGAGCCAGGAGGGAAAGCTGGTGCTCTGAATCTTCTGCACACAGTCAGCTTTGCAACAGTGCATCCATCGTTGCTGTCGCTCCTCACTTTCATACCGAGAAGTTCATTTGAATCCAACTTCTCTGCTCGTTGCTCTTGGCTGCCCAGCAGCACAGTCAGTAGAGCACGAACGTCTGGCCTCTGCACTCAGAGCCGAAGAGCCCGGAGGGAAAGCATGTGCTGGGCATCTTCAGCACACAGTCAGCTTTGCAACGGTGTCACCATCATTGCTGTCGCTCCTCGCTTTCATACCTAAAGGTCCATTTGAATGCACCCTCTTCGGAGCTTGCTCTCGGCTGCCCAGCAGCACAGTGAGTAGAGCACGAACGGTTGCCGTCTGCTCCCACAGTCGAAGAGCCAGGAGGGAAAGCATGTGCTGGGCATCTTCAGCCCACAGTTAGCTTTGCAACGGTGTCACCATCATTGCTGTCGCTCCTCGCTTTCATACCTAAAAGTCCACTCGAATGCAACCTCTACGCAGCTTGCTCTGAGCTGCCAAGTAGCACAGCGATTAGAGCACGAATGTCTGGCCTCTGCTCCCAGAGCCGAAGAGCCAGGAGGGAAAGCATGCGCTGGGCATCTTCAGCACACAGTGAGCTTTGCAACGGTGTCACCATCATTGCTGTCGCTCCTCGCTTTCATACTTAAAAGTCCATTTGAGTGCAACCTCTCCGAAGCTTGTTCTCGGCTGCCCAGGGGCTGAACGATTAGTGCACGAACGTCTGGCTTCTGCTCCCAGATCCGAAGAGCCAGGAGGGAAAGCCTGTGCTGGGCATCTTCAGCACACAGTCAGCTTTGCAACGGGGTCACCATCATTGCTGTCGCTCCTCGCTTTCATACCTAAAGGTCCATTTGAATGCACCCTCTTCAAAGCTTGCTCCCGGCTGCCCAGCTGCACAGTGAGTAGAGCACGAACGGTTGCCGTCTGCACCCACAATCGAAGACCCAGGAGGGAAAGCAGGTGAAAGCTTAGGGTTAGGGTTAGGGTTAGGGTTAGGGTTAGGGTTAGGGGTTAGGGTTAGGGGTTAGGGTTAGGGTTAGGGTTAGGGTTAGGGGTTAGGGTTAGGGTTAGGGTTATGGTTAGGTTTAGGGTTAGTGTTAGTGCTGGTGTTAGGGGTAGGGTTAGGGTTAGGGTTAGGGTTGGGTTAGGGTTAGGGTTAGGGTTAGGGTTAGGGTTGCCGTCTGCTCCCACAGTCGAAGAGCCAGGAGGGAAAGCATGTGCGGGGCATCTTCAGCACACAGTCAGCTTTGCAATGCCGTCACCATTATTGCTGTCACTCCTCGGTTTCATACCTAAAAGTACATTTGAATGCAACCTCTACAAAGCTGCTTCTCAGCTGCCCGGTAGCACAGCGATTAGTGCACGAACTTCTGGCTTCTGCTCCCAGATCCGAAGAGCCGGGAGGGAAAGCATGTGCTGGGCATCTTCAGCACACAGTCAGCTTTGCAATGGTGTCACCATCATTGCTGTCGCTCCTCGGTTTCATACCTAAAGGTCCATTTGAACGCACCCTCTTCGGAGCTTGCTCCCGGCTGCCCAGCAGCACAGTGAGTAGAGCACGAACGGTTGCCGTCTGCTCCCACAATCGAAGAGCCAGTAGGGAAAGCTGGTGCTGGGCATCTTCAGCACACAGTCAGCTTTGCAACGGTGTCACCATCATTGCTGTCGCTCCTCGCTTTCATACTTAAAAGTCCATTTGAGTGCAACCTCTCTGAAGCTTGTTCTCGGCTGCCCTGGGGCAGAACGATTAGTGCACGAACGTCTGGCTTCTGCTCCCAGAGCCGAAGAGCCAGGAGGGAAAGCATGTGCTGGGCATCTTCAGCACACAGTCAGCTTTGCAACGGTGTCACCATCATTGCTGTCGCTCCTCGGTTTCATACTTAAAAGTCCATTTGAGTGCAACCTCTCCGAAGATTGTTCTCGGCTGCCCAGGGAAGAGCGAGTAGTGCACGAACGTCTGGCTTCTGCTCCCAGATCCGAAGAGCCAGGAGGGAAAGCATGTGCTGGGCATCTACAGCACACAGTCAGCTTTGCAACGGTGTCACCATCATTGCTGTCGCTCCTCGGTGTCATACCTAAAGGTCCATTTGAATGCACCCTCTTCACAGCTTGCTCTCGGCTGCCCAGCAGCACAGTGAGTAGAGCACGAACGGTTGTCATCTGCTCCCACAGTCGAAGAGCCAGGAGGGAAATCATGTGCGGGGCATCTTCAGCACACAGTCAGCTTTGCAATGCTGTCACCATTATTGCTGTCACTCCTCGGTTTCATACCTAAAAGTACATTTGAATGCAACCTCTCCAAAGCTTGTTCTCGGCTGCCCAGTAGCTCAGCGATTAGTGCACGAACTTCTGGCCTCTGCTCCCAGAGCCGAAGAGCCAGGAGGGAAAGCATGTGCTGGGCATCTTCAGCACACAGTCAGCTTTGCAACGGTGTCACCATCATTGCTGTCGCTCCTCGCTTTCATACCTAAACGTCCATTTGAATGCACCCTCTTCGGAGCTTCCTCTCGGCTGCCCAGCAGCACAGTGAGTAGAGCACGAACGGTTGCCGTCTGCTCCCACAGTCGAAGAGCCAGGAGGGAAAGCATGTGCTGGGCATCTTCAGCACACAGTCAGCTTTGCAACGGTGTCACCATCATTGCTGTCGCTCCTCGCTTTCATACCTAAAGGTCCATTTGAATGCACCCTCTTCGGAGCTTGCTCCCGGCTGCCCAGCTGCACAGTGAGTAGAGCACGAACAGTTGCCGTCTGCTCCCACAATCGAAGAGCCAGGAGGGAAAGCTGGTGCTCTGAATCTTCTGCACACAGTCAGCTTTGCAACAGTGCATCCATCGTTGCTGTCGCTCCTCACTTTCATACCGAGAAGTTCATTTGAATCCAACTTCTCTGCTCGTTGCTCTTGGCTGCCCAGCAGCACAGTCAGTAGAGCACGAACGTCTGGCCTCTGCACTCAGAGCCGAAGAGCCCGGAGGGAAAGCATGTGCTGGGCATCTTCAGCACACAGTCAGCTTTGCAACGGTGTCACCATCATTGCTTTCACTCCTCGCTTTCATACCTAAAGGTCCATTTGAATGCACCCTCTTTGGAGCTTGCTCTCGGCTGCCCAGCAGCACAGTGAGTAGAGCACGAACGGTTGCCGTCTGCTCCCACAGTCGAAGAGCCAGGAGGGAAAGCATGTGCTGGGCATCTTCAGCCCACAGTTAGCTTTGCAACGGTGTCACCATCATTGCTGTCGCTCCTCGGTTTCATACCTAAAAGTCCACTCGAATGCAACCTCTACGCAGCTTGCTCTGAGCTGCCAAGTAGCACAGCGATTAGAGCACGAATGTCTGGCCTCTGCTCCCAGAGCCGAAGAGCCAGGAGGGAAAGCATGTGCTGGGCATCTTCAGCACACAGTGAGCTTTGCAACGGTGTCACCATCATTGCTGTCGCTCCTCGCTTTCATACTTAAAAGTCCATTTGAGTGCAACCTGTCCGAAGCTTGTTCTCGGCTGCCCAGGGGCTGAACGATTAGTGCACGAACGTCTGGCTTCTGCTCCCAGATCCGAAGAGCCAGGAGGGAAAGCCTGTGCTGGGCATCTTCAGCACACAGTCAGCTTTGCAACGGGGTCACCATCATTGCTGTCGCTCCTCGCTTTCATACCTAAAGGTCCATTTGAATGCACCCTCTTCGGAGCTTGCTCCCGGCTGCCCAGCAGCACAGTGAGTAGAGCACGAACGGTTGCCGTCTGCTCCCACAATCGAAGACCCAGGAGGGAAAGCTGGTGAAAGCTTAGGGTTAGGGTTAGGGTTAGGGTTAGGGTTAGGGGTTAGGGTTAGGGGTTAGGGTTAGGGTTAGGGTTAGGGTTAGGGTTAGGGGTTAGGGTTAGGGTTAGGGTTATGGTTAGGTTTAGGGTTAGTGTTAGTGTTGGTGTTAGGGGTAGGGTTAGGGTTAGGGTTAGGGTTGGGTTAGGGTTAGGGTTAGGGTTAGGGTTAGGGTTGCCGTCTGCTCCCACAGTCGAAGAGCCAGGAGGGAAAGCATGTGCGGGGCATCTTCAGCACACAGTCAGCTTTGCAATGCCGTCACCATTATTGCTGTCACTCCTCGGTTTCATACCTAAAAGTACATTTGAATGCAACCTCTACAAAGCTGCTTCTCAGCTGCCCGGTAGCACAGCGATTAGTGCACGAACTTCTGGCTTCTGCTCCCAGATCCGAAGAGCCGGGAGGGAAAGCATGTGCTGGGCATCTTCAGCACACAGTCAGCTTTGCAACGGTGTCACCATCATTGCTGTCGCTCCTCGCTTTCATACCTAAAGGTCCATTTGAACGCACCCTCTTCGGAGCTTGCTCCCGGCTGCCCAGCAGCACAGTGAGTAGAGCACGAACGGTTGCCGTCTGCTCCCACAATCGAAGAGCCAGTAGGGAAAGCTGGTGCTGGGCATCTTCAGCACACAGTCAGCTTTGCAACGGTGTCACCATCATTGCTGTCGCTCCTCGCTTTCATACTTAAAAGTCCATTTGAGTGCAACCTCTCTGAAGCTTGTTCTCGGCTGCCCTGGGGCAGAACGATTAGTGCACGAACGTCTGGCTTCTACTCCCAGAGCCGAAGAGCCAGGAGGGAAAGCATGTGCTGGGCATCTTCAGCACACAGTCAGCTTTGCAACGGTGTCACCATCATTGCTGTCGCTCCTCGGTTTCATACTTAAAAGTCCATTTGAGTGCAACCTCTCCGAAGATTGTTCTCGGCTGCCCAGGGAAGAGCGAGTAGTGCACGAACGTCTGGCTTCTGCTCCCAGATCCGAAGAGCCAGGAGGGAAAGCATGTGCTGGGCATCTACAGCACACAGTCAGCTTTGCAACGGTGTCACCATCATTGCTGTCGCTCCTCGGTGTCATACCTAAAGGTCCATTTGAATGCACCCTCTTCACAGCTTGCTCTCGGCTGCCCAGCAGCACAGTGAGTAGAGCACGAACGGTTGTCATCTGCTCCCACAGTCGAAGAGCCAGGAGGGAAATCATGTGCGGGGCATCTTCAGCACACAGTCAGCTTTGCAATGCTGTCACCATTATTGCTGTCACTCCTCGGTTTCATACCTAAAAGTACATTTGAATGCAACCTCTCCAAAGCTGCTTCTCAGCTGCCCAGTAGCTCAGCGATTAGTGCACGAACTTCTGGCCTCTGCTCCCAGAGCCGAAGAGCCAGGAGGGAAAGCATGTGCTGGGCATCTTCAGCACACAGTCAGCTTTGCAACGGTGTCACCATCATTGCTGTCGCTCCTCGGTTTCATACCTAAAAGTCCACTCGAATGCAACCTCTACGGAGCTTGCTCTGAGCTGCCAAGTAGCACAGCGATTAGAGCACGAATGTCTGGCCTCTGCTCCCAGAGCCGAAGAGCCAGGAGGGAAAGCATGTGCTGGGCATCTTCAGCACACAGTGAGCTTTGCAACGGTGTCACCATCATTGCTGTCGCTCCTCGGTTTCATACTTAAAAGTCCATTTGAGTGCAACCTCTCCGAAGCTTGTTCTCGGCTGCCCAGGGGCTGAACGATTAGTGCACGAACGTCTGGCTTCTGCTCCCAGATCCGAAGATATAGGAGGGAAAGCATGTGATGGGCATCTTCAGCACACAGTCA
>NW_026892581.1:2150000-2152500 GCF_033815535.1 Pezoporus flaviventris | reverse complement strand
TTTGCAACAGTGCCTCCATCTTTGCTGTCGCTCCTCACTTTCATACCGAGAAGTTCATTTGAATTTAACTTCCCTGCTCGTTGCTCTTGGCTGCCCAGCAGCACAGTCAGTAGAGCACGAACGTCTGGCCTCTGCTCTCAGAGGGGAAGAGCCAGGAGGGAAAGCATGTGCTGGGCATCTTCAGCACACAGTCAGCTTTGCAACGGTGTCACCATCATTTCTGTCACTCCTCGGTTTCATACCTAAAAGTCCACTCGAATGCAACCTCTACGGAGCTTGCTCTGAGCTGCCAAGTAGCACAGCGATTAGAGCACGAACGTCTGGCCTCTGCTCCCAGAGCCGAAGAGCCAGAAGGGAAAGCATGTGCTGGGCATCTTCAGCACACAGTCAGCTTTGCAACGGTGTCACCATCATTGCTGTCGCTCCTCGGTTTCATACTTAAAAGTCCATTTGAGTGCAACCTCTCCGAAGCTTGTTCTCGGCTGCCCAGGGGCAGAACGATTAGTGCATGAACGTCTGGCTTCTGCTCCCAGATCCGAAGAGCCAGGAGGGAATGCATGTGCTGGGCATCTTCAGCACACAGTCAGCTTTGCAACGGTGCCACCATCATTGCTGTCGCTCCTCGCTTTCATACCTAAAGGTCCATTTGAATGCACCCTCTTCGGAGCTTGCTCTCGGCTGCCCAGCTGCACAGTGAGTAGAGCACGAACAGTTGCCGTCTGCTCCCACAATCAAAGAGAAAGGAGGGAAAGCTGGTGAAAGGTTAGGGTTAGGGTTAGGGTTAGGGTTAGGGTTAGGGGTTAGGGTTAGGGTTAGGGTTAAGGTTAGGGTTAGGGTTAGGGTTAGGGTTAGGGTTAGGGTTAGCGGTAGGGTTAGGGTTAGGGTTCGGGTTAAGGTTGGGTTAGGGTTAGGGTTAGGGTTAGGGTTAGGGTTAGGTTTATGTTTAGGGTTAGGTTTAGTGTTAGGGGTACGGTTAGGGTTAGGGTTAGGGTTAGGGTTAGGGTTAGGGTTAGGGTTATGGTTAGGGTTAGGATTAGGGTTAGGGTTAGGGTTAGGGTTAGGTTTAGGGTTAGGGTTGGGTTAGGGTTAGGGTTAGGGTTAGGGTTAGGGTTAGGGTTTCCGTCTGCTCCCACAGTCGAAGAGCCAGGAGGGAAAGCATGTGCGGGGCATCTTCAGCATACAGTCAGCTTTGCAATGCTGTCCCCATTATTGCTGTCACTCCTCGGTTTCATACCTAAAAGTACATTTGAATGCAACCTCTCCAAAGCTGCTTCTCAGCTGCCCAGTAGCACAGCGATTAGTGCACGAACTTCTGGCTTCTGCTCCCAGATCCGAAGAGCCAGGAGGGAAAGCATGTGCTGGTCATCTTCAGCACACAGTCAGCTTTGCAACGGTGTCACCATCATTGCTGTCGCTCCTCGCTATCATACATAAACGTCCATTTGAAAGCACCCTCTTCAGAGCTTGCTCTCGGCTGCCCAGCAGCACAGTGAGTAGAGCACGAACAGTTGCCGTCTGCTCCCACAATCGAAGAGCCAGTAGGGAAAGCTGGTGCTCTGAATCTTCTGCACACAGTCAGCTTTGCAACAGTGCCTCCATCTTTGCTGTCGCTCCTCACTTTCATACCGAGAAGTTCATTTGAATTTAACTTCCCTGCTCGTTGCTCTTGGCTGCCCAGCAGCACAGTCAGTAGAGCACGAACGTCTGGCCTCTGCTCTCAGAGGCGAAGAGCCAGGAGGGAAAGCATGTGCTGGGCATCTTCAGCACACAGTCAGCTTTGCAACGGTGTCACCATCACTGCTGTCGCTCCTCGGTTTCATACCTAAAAGTCCACTCGAATGCAACCTCTACGGAGCTTGCTCTGAGCTGCCAAGTAGCACAGCTATTAGAGCACGAACGTCTGGCCTCTGCTCCCAGAGCCGAAGAGCCAGAAGGGAAAGCATGTGCTGGGCATCTTCAGCACACAGTCAGCTTTGCAACGGTGTCACCATCATTGCTGTCGCTCCTCGCTTTCATACCTAAAGGTCCATTTGAATGCACCCTCTTCGGAGCTTGCTCTCGGCTGCCCGGCAGCACAGTGAGTAGAGCGCGAACAGTTGCCGTCTGCTCCCACAATCGAAGAGCCAGGAGGGAAAGCTGGTGCTCTGAATCTTCTGCACACAGTCAGCTTTGCAACAGTGCATCCATCGTTGCTGTCGCTCCTCACTTTCATACCGAGAAGTTCATTTGAATCCAACTTCTCTGCTCGTTGCTCTTGGCTGCCCAGCAGCACAGTCAGTAGAGCACGAACGTCTGGCCTCTGCACTCAGAGCCGAAGAGCCCGGAGGGAAAGCATGTGCTGGGCATCTTCAGCACACAGTCAGCTTTGCAACGGTGTCACCATCATTGCTTTCGCTCCTCGCTTTCATACCTAAAGGTCCATTTGAATGCACCCTCTTCGGAGCTTGCTCTCGGCTGCCCAGCAGCACAGTGAGTAGAGCACGAACGGTTGCCGTCTGCT
>NW_026892581.1:2102500-2105000 GCF_033815535.1 Pezoporus flaviventris | reverse complement strand
GCATCTTCAGTACACAGTCAGCTTTGCAACGGTGTCACCATCATTGCTGTCGCTCCTCGCTTTCATACTTTAAAGTCCATTTGAGTGCAACCTCTCCGAAGCTTGTTGTCGGCTGCCCAGGGGCAGAACGATTAGTGCACGAACGTCTGGCTTCTGCTCCCAGATCCGAAGAGCCAGGAGGGAAAGCATGTGCTGGGCATCTTCAGCACACAGTCAGCTTTGAAACGGTGTCACCATCATTGCTGTCGCTCCTCGCTTTCATACCTAAAGGTCCATTTGAATGCACCCTCTTCGGAGCTTGCTCTCGGCTGCCCAGCTGCACAGTGAGTAGAGCACGAACAGTTGCCGTCTGCTCCCACAATCGAAGAGCCAGGAGGGAAAACTGGTGAAAGCTTAGGGTTAGGGTTAGCGTTAGGGTTAGGGTTAGGGTTTGGGTTAGGGTTAGGGGTTAGGGTTAGGGGTTAGGGTTAGGTTTAGGGTTAGGGGTTAGGGTTAGGGTTAGGGTTATGGTTAGGTTTAGGGTTAGGGTTAGGGTTAGGGGTAGGGTTAGGTTTAGGGTTAGGGTTAGGGTTAGGGTTGGGTTAGGGCTAGGGTTAGGGTTAGGGGTAGGGTTACGGTTAGGTTTAGGGTTAGGGTTAGGGGTACGGGTGGGTTTAGGGTTAGGGTTAGGGTTAGGGTTAGGGTTAGGGTTAGGGTTAGGGTTAGGGTTGCCGTCTGCTCCCACAGTCGAAGAGCCAGGAGGGAAATCATGTGCGGGGCATCTTCAGCACACAGTCAGCTTTACAATGCTGTCACCATTATTGCTGTCACTCCTCAGTTTCATACCTAAAAGTACATTTGAATGCAACCTCTCCAAAGCTGCTTCTCAGCTGCCCAGTAGCTCAGTGATTAGTGCACGAATGTCTGGCCTCTGCTCCCAGAGCCGAAGAGCCAGGAGGGAAAGCATGTGCTGGGCATCTTCAGCACACAGTCAGCTTTGCAACGGTGTCACCATCATTGCTGTCGCTCCTCGGTGTCATACCTAAAGGTCCATTTGAATGCACCCTCTTCGGAGCTTGCTCTCGGCTGCCCAGCAGCACAGTGAGTAGAGCACGAACGGTTGCCGTCTGCTAGCACAGTGGAGGAGCCAGGAGGGAAAGCATGTGCTGGGCATCTTCAGCACACAGTCAGCTTTGCAACAGTGCCTCCATCATTGCTGATGCTTTTCACTTTCATACCAAGAAGTTCATTTGTATCCACCTTCTCTGCTCATTGCTCTTGGCTGTCCCGCGGCACAGTCAGTAGAGCACCCTCTTCGGAGCTTGCACCCGGCTGCACAGCTGCACAGTGTGTAGAGCACGAACAGTTGCCGTCTGCTCCCACAATCGAAGAGCCAGGAGGGAAAGCTGGTGAAAGGTTAGGGTTAGGGTTAGGGTTAGGGTTTGGGTTAGGGTTAGGGGTTAAGGTTAGGGGTTAGGGTTAGGGTTAGTGTTAGGGTTAGGGTTAGGGTTAGGGTTATGGTTAGGTTTAGGGTTAGGGTTAGGGTTAGGGGTAGGGTTAGGGTTAGGCTAAGGGTTAGGGTTGGGTTAGGGTTAGGGTTAGGGTTAGGGTTGGGTTTAGGGTTAGGGTTAGGGTTAGGGGTAGGGTTAGGTTTAGGGTTAGGGTTAGGGTTAGGGGTAGGGTTAGGGTTAGGGTTAGGGTTATGTTTGGGTTAGGGTTAGGGTTAGGGTTAGGATTAGGGTTGCCGTCTGCTCCCACAGTCGAAGAGCCAGGAGGGAAAGCATGTGCTGGGCATCTTCAGCACACAGTCAGCTTTGCAACGGTGTCACAACATTGATGTCGCTCCTCGGTTTCATATGTAAACGTCCATTTGAATGCAACGTCTCCAAAGCTTGTTCTCGGCTGCCCAGGGGCACAGTGATTAGTGCATGAACGTCTGGCCTCTGCTCTTAGAGCCGAAGAGCCAGGATGGAAAACATGTGCTGGGCATCTTCAGTACACAGTCAGATTTGCAACGGTGTCACCATCATTGCTGTCGCTCCTCGGTTTCATACTTAAAAGTCCATTTGAGTGCAACCTCTCCGAAGCTTGTTCTCGGCTGCCCAGGGGCAGAGCAATTAGTGCACGAACGTCTGGCTTCTGCTCCCAGATCCGAAGAGCCAGGAGGGAAAGCATGTGCTGGGCATCTTCAGCACACAGTCAGCTTTGCAACGGTGTCACCATCATTGCTGTCGCTCCTCGCTTTCATACCTAAAGGTCCATTTGAATACACCCTCTTCAGAGCTTGCTCTCGGCTGCCCAGAAGCACAGTGAGTAGAGCACGAACGGTTGTCGTCTGCTCCCACAGTCGAAGAGCCAGGAGGGAAAGCATGTGCTGCGCATCTTCAGCACACAGTCAGCTTTGCAATGCTGTCACCATTATTGCTGTCACTCCTCGGTTTCATACCTAAAAGTACATTTGAATGCAACCTCTCCAAAGCTGCTTCTCAGCTGCCCAGTAGCTCAGCGATTAGTGCATGAA
>NW_026892581.1:2090000-2092500 GCF_033815535.1 Pezoporus flaviventris | reverse complement strand
GAAGAGCCCGGAGGGAAAGCATGTGCTGGGACTCTTCAGCACACAGTCAGCTTTGCAATGGTGTCACCATCATTGCTGTCGCTCCTCGGTTTCATATGTAAACGTCCATTTGAATGCAACGTCTCCAAAGCTTGTTCTCGGCTGCCCAGGGGCACAGTGATTAGTGCATGAACGTCTGGCCTCTGCTCTTAGAGCCGAAGAGCCAGGATGGAAAACATGTGCTGGGCATCTTCAGTACACAGTCAGCTTTGCAACAGTGTCACCATCATTGCTGTCGCTCCTCGGTTTCATACTTAAAAGTCCATTTGAGTGCAACCTCTCCGAAGCTTGTTCTCGGCTGCCCAGGGGCAGAGCGATTAGTGCACGAACGTCTGGCTTCTGCTCCCAGATCTGAAGAGCCAGGAGGGAAAGCATGTGCTGGGCATCTTCAGCACAAAGTCAGCTTTGCAATGCTGTCACCATTATTGCTGTCACTCCTCGGTTTCATACCTAAAAGTACATTTGAATGCAACCTCTCCAAAGCTGCTTCTCAGCTGCCCAGTACCTCAGCGATTAGTGCATGAACGTCTGGCCTCTGCTCCCAGATCCGAAGAGCCAGGAGGGAAAGCACGTGCTGGGCATCTTCAGCACACAGTCAGCTTTGCAACAGTGCCTCCATCTTTGCTGTCGCTCCTCACTTTCATACCGAGAAGTTCATTTGAATCCAACTTCTCTGCTCGTGTCTCTTGGCTGCCCAGCTGCACAGTCATTAGAGCACGAACGTCTGGCGTCTGCTCTCAGAGCCGAAGAGCCAGGAGGGAAAGCATGTGCTGGGTATCTTCAGCACACAGTCAGCTTCGCAACGGTGTCACCATCATTGCTGTCGCTCCTCGCTTTCATACCTAAAGGTCCATTTGAATGCACCCTCTTCGGAGCTTGCTCTCGGCTGCCCAGCAGCACAGTGAGTAGAGCACGAACGGTTGCCGTCTGCTCCCACATTCGAAGAGCCAGGAGGGAAAGCATGTGCTGGGCATCTTAAGCCCACAGTTAGCTTTGCAACGGTTTCACCATCATTGCTGTCGCTCCTCGGTTTCATACCTAAAAGTCCACTCGAATGCAACCTCTACGGAGCTTGCTCTGAGCTGCCAAGTAGCACAGCGATTAGAGCACGAACGTCTGGCCTCTGCTCCCAGAGCCGAAGAGCCAGGAGGGAAAGCATGTGCTGGGCATCTTCAGCACACAGTCAGCTTTGCAACGGTGTCACCATCATTGCTGTCGCTCCTCGGTTTCATACTTAAAAGTCCATTTGAGTGCAACCTCTCCGAAGCTTGTTCTCGGCTGCCCAGGGGCAGAACGCTTAGTGCACAAAGGTCTGGCTTCTGCTCCCAGATCCGAAGAGCCAGGAGGGAAAGCATGTGCTGGGCATCTTCAGCACACAGTCAGCTTTGCAACGGTGTCACCATCATTGCTGTCGCTCCTCGCTTTCATACCTAAAGGTCCATTCGAATGCACCCTCTTTGGAGCTTGCTCTCGGCTGCCCAGCTGCACAGTGAGTAGAGGACGAACAGTTGCCGTCTGCTCCCACAATCGAAGAGCCAGGAGGGAAAGCTGGTGAAAGGTTAGGGTTAGGGTTAGGGTTAGGGTTAGGGTTAGGGGTTAAGATTAGGGGTTAGGGTTAGGGTTAGGGTTAGGGTTAGGTGTTAGGGTTAGGGTTAGGGTTATGGTTAGGTTTAGGGTTAGGGTTAGGGCTAGGGGTAGGGTTAGGTTTAGGCTAAGGGTTAGGGTTGTGTTAGGGTTAGGGTTAGGGTTAGGGTTAGGTTTAGGTTTAGGGTTAGGGTTAGGGTTAGGGGTAGGCTTAGGGTTAGGGGTAGGGTTAGGGTTAGGGTTAGGGTTAGGTTTGGGTTAGGGTTAGGGTTAGGATTAGGGTTAGGGTTGCCGTCTGCTCCCACAGTCGAAGAGCCAGGAGGGAAAGCATGTGCGGGGCATCTTCAGCACACAGTCAGCTTTTCAATGCTGTCACCATTATTGCTGTCACTCCTCGGTTTCATACCTAAAAGTACATTTGAATGCACCCTCTTCGGAGCTTGCTCTCGGCTGCCCAGCAGCACAGTGAGTAGAGGACGAACGGTTGCCGTCTGCTGCCAGAGCCGAAGAGCCAGGAGGGAAAGCATGTGCTGGGCATCTTCAGCACACAGTCAGCTTTGCAACGGTGTCACCATCATTGCTGTCGCTTCTCGGTGTCATACCTAAAGGTCCATTTGAATGCACCCTCTTCGGAGCTTGCTCTCGGCTGCCCAGCTGCACAGTGAGTAGAGCACGAACAGTTGCCGTCTGCTCCCACAATCGAAGAGCTAGGAGGGAAAGCTGGTGCTCTGAATCTTCTGCACACAGTCAGCTTTGACCCAGTGCGTCCATCATTGCTGTCGCTCCTCACTTTCATACCTAGAAGTTCATTTGAATCCAACTTCTCTGCTCGTTGCTCTTGGCTGCCCAGCAGCACAGTCAGTAGAGCATGAACGTC
>NW_026892581.1:2077500-2080000 GCF_033815535.1 Pezoporus flaviventris | reverse complement strand
CGGCTGCCCAGGGCCAGAACGATTAGTGCACGAACGTCTGGCTTCTGCTCCCAGATCCCAAGAGCCAGGAGGGAAACCATGTGCTGGGCATCTTCAGCACACAGTCAGCTTTGCAACGGTGTCACCATCATTGCTGTCGCTCCTCGCTTTCATACCTAAAGGTCCATTTGAATGCACCCTCTTCGGAGCTTGCTCTCGGCTGCCCAGCTGCACAGTAAGTAGAGCACGAACAGTTGCCGTCTGCTCCCACAATCGAAGAGCCAGGAGGGAAAGCTGGTGAAAGGTTAGGGTTAGGGTTAGGGTTAGGGTTAGGGTTAGGGGTTAGGGTTAGGGTTAGGGTTAGGGTTAGGGTTAGGGTTAGGGGTTAGGGTTAGGGTTAGGGTTAGGGGTTAGGGTTAGGGTTAGGGTTATGGTTAGGTTTAGGGTTAGGGTTAGGGTTCGGGGTACGGTTAGGGTTAGGGTTAGGGATAGGGTTAGGGGTAGGGTTAGGGTTAGGGTTGGGTTAGGGGTACGGTTAGGGTTAGGGTTAGGGTTAGGGTTAGGGTTAGGATTAGGGTTAGGGTTCGGGTTAGGGTTGCCGTCTGGTCCCACAGTCGAAGAGCCAGGAGGGAAAGCATGTGCTGCGCATCTTCAGCACACAGTCAGCTTTGCAATGCTGTCACCATTATTGCTGTCACTCCTCGGTTTCATACCTAATAGTACATTTGAATGCAACCTCTCCAAAGCTGCTTCTCAGCTGCCCAGTAGCACAGCGATTAGTGCACGAACTTCTGGCTTCTGCTCCCAGATCCGAAGAGCCGGGAGGGAAAGCATGTGCTGGGTATCTTCAGCACACAGTCAGCTTTGCAACGGTGTCACCATCATTGCTGTCGCTCCTCGCTTTCATACCTAAAGGTCCATTTGAATGCACCCTCTTCGGAGCTTGCTCTCGGCTGCCCAGCAGCACAGTGAGTAGAGCACGAACGGTTGCCGTCTGCTAGCACAGTGGAGGAGCCAGGAGGGAAAGCATGTGCTGGGCATCTTCAGCACACAGTCAGCTTTGCAACAGTGCCTCCATCATTGCTGACGCTTTTCACTTTCATACCTAGAAGTTCATTTGAATCCACCTTATACGCTCATTGCTCTTGGCTGTCCAGCGGCACAGTCAGTAGAGCACGAACGTCTGGCCTCTGCTCCCAGAGCCGAAGAGCCCGGAGGGAAAGCATGTGCTGGGACTCTTCAGCACACAGTCAGCTTTGCAATGGTGTCACCATCATTGCTGTCGCTCCTCGGTTTCATATGTAAACGTCCATTTGAATGCAACGTCTCCAAAGCTTGTTCTCCCCTGCCCAGGGGCACAGTGATTAGTGCATGAACGTCTGGCCTCTGCTCTTAGAGCCGAAGAGCCAGGATGGAAACCATGTGCTGGGCATCTTCAGTACACAGTCAGCCTTGCAACAGTGTCACCATCATTGCTGTCGCTCCTCGCTTTCATACTTAAAAGTCCATTTGAGTGCAACCTCTCCGAAGCTTGTTCTCGGCTGCCCAGGGGCAGAGCGATTAGTGCACGAACGTCTGGCTTCTGCTCCCAGATCTGAAGAGCAAGGAGGGAAAGCATGTGCTGGGCATCTTCAGCACACAGTCAGCTTTGCAACGGTGTCACCATTATTGCTGTCACTCCTCGGTTTCATACCTAAAAGTACATTTGAATGCAACCTCTCCAAAGCTGCTTCTCAGCTGCCCAGTACCTCAGTGATTAGTGCATGAACGTCTGGCCTCTGCTCCCAGATCCGAAGAGCCAGGAGGGAAAGCACGTGCTGGGCATCTTCAGCACACAGTCAGCTTTGCAACAGTGCCTCCATCTTTGCTGTCGCTCCTCACTTTCATACCGAGAAGTTCATTTGAATCCAACTTCTCTGCTCGTTGCTCTTGGCTGCCCAGCTGCACAGTCATTAGAGCACGAACGTCTGGCCTCTGCTCTCAGAGCCGAAGAGCCAGGAGGGAAAGCATGTGCTGGGTATCTTCAGCACACAGTCAGCTTCGCAACGGTGTCACTATCATTGCTGTCGCTCCTCGCTTTCATACCTAAAGGTCCATTTGAATGCACCCTCTTCAGAGCTTGCTCTCGGCTGCCCAGCAGCACAGTGAGTAGAGCACGAACGGTTGCCGTCTGCTCCCACATTCGAAGAGCCAGGAGGGAAAGCATGTGCTGGGCATCTTAAGCCCACAGTTAGCTTTGCAACGGTTTCACCATCATTGCTGTCGCTCCTCGGTTTCATACCTAAAAGTCCACTCGAATGCAACCTCTACGGAGCTTGCTCTGAGCTGCCAAGTAGCACAGCGATTAGAGCACGAACGTCTGGCCTCTGCTCCCAGAGCCGAAGAGCCAGGAGGGAAAGCATGTGCTGGGCATCTTCAGCACACAGTCAGCTTTGCAACGGTGTCACCATCATTGCTGTCGCTCCTCGCTTTCATACTTAAAAGTCCATTTGAGTGCAACCTCTCCGAAGCTTGTTCTCGG
>NW_026892581.1:2047500-2057500 GCF_033815535.1 Pezoporus flaviventris | reverse complement strand
TTAGTGTTAGGGTTAGGGTTAGGGGTTACGGTTAGGGTTAGGGTTATGGTTAGGTTTAGGGTTAGGGTTAGGGTTAGGGGTAGGGTTAGGGTTAGGCTAAGGGTTAGGGTTGGGTTAGGGTTAGGGTTAGGGTTAGGGTTGGGTTTAGGGTTAGGTTTAGGGTTAGGGGTAGGGTTAGGTTTAGGGTTAGGGTTAGGGTTAGGGTTAGGGTTAGGGTTAGGGTTAGTGTTAGGGTTAGGGTTATGTTTGGGTTAGGGTTAGGGTTTGGGTTAGGGTTAGGGTTGCCGCCTGCTACCACAGTCGAAGAGCCAGGAGGGAAAGCATGTGCTGGGCATCTTCAGCACACAGTCAGCTTTGCAACGGTGTCACCATCATTGCTGTCGCTCCTCGGTTTCATATGTAAACGTCCATTTGAATGCAACGTCTCCAAAGCTTGTTCTCGGCTGCCCAGGGGCACAGTGATTAGTGCATGAACGTCTGGCCTCTGCTCTTAGAGCCGAAGAGCCAGGATGGAAAACATGTGCTGGGCATCTTCAGTACACAGTCAGATTTGCAACGGTGTCACCATCATTGCTGTCGCTCCTCGGTTTCATACTTAAAAGTCCATTTGAGTGCAACCTCTCCGAAGCTTGTTCTCGGCTGCCCAGGGGCAGAGAGATTAGTGCACGAACGTCTGGCTTCTGCTCCCAGATCCGAAGAGCCAGGAGGGAAAGCATGTGCTGGGCATCTTCAGCACACAGTCAGCTTTGCAACGGTGTCACCATCATTGCTGTCGCTCCTCGCTTTCATACCTAAAGGTCCATTTGAATGCACCCTCTTCAGAGCTTGCTCTCGGCTGCCCAGAAGCACAGTGAGTAGAGCACGAACGGTTGTCGTCTGCTCCCACAGTCGAAGAGCCAGGAGGGAAAGCATGTGCTGCGCATCTTCAGCACACAGTCAGCTTTGCAATGCTGTCACCATTATTGCTGTCACTCCTCGGTTTCATACCTAAAAGTACATTTGAATGCAACCTCTCCAAAGCTGCTTCTCAGCTGCCCAGTAGGTCAGCGATTAGTGCATGAACGTCTGGCCTCTGCTCCCAGAGCCGAAGAGCCAGGAGGAAAAGCATGTGCTGGGCATCTTCAGCACACAGTCAGCTTTGCAACGGTGTCACCATCATTGCTGTCGCTCCTCACTTTCATACCGAGAAGTTCATTTGAATCCAACTTCTCTGCTCGTTGCTCTTGGCTGCCCAGCAGCACAGTCAGTAGAGCACGAACGTCTGGCCTCTGCTCTCAGAGCCGAAGAGCCAGGAGGGAAAGAATGTGCTGGGCATCTTCAGCACACAGTCAGCTTTGCAACGGTGTCACCATCATTGCTGTCGCTCCTCGGTGTCATACCTAAAGGTCCATTTGAATGCACCCTCTTCGGAGCTTGCTCTCGGCTGCCCAGCAGCACAGTGAGTAGAGCACGAACGGTTGCCGTCTGCTCCCACAGTCGAAGAGCCAGGAGGGAAAGCATGTGCTGGGCATCTTCAGCACACAGTTAGCTTTGCAACGGTGTCACCATCATTGCTGTCGCTCCTCGGTTTCATACCTAAAAGTCCACTCGAATGCAACCTCTACAGTGCTTGCTCTGAGCTGCCAAGTAGCACAGCGATTAGAGCACGAACGTCTGGCCTCTGCTCCCAGAGCCGAAGAGCCAGGAGGGAAAGCATGTGCTGGGCATCTTCAGCACACAGTCAGCTTTGCAACGGTGTCACCATCATTGCTGTCGCTCCTCGCTTTCATACTTAAAAGTCCATTTGAGTGCAACCTCTGCGAAGCTTGTTCTCGGCTGCCCAGGGGCAGAACGATTAGTGCACGAAGGTCTGGCTTCTGCTCCCAGATCCGAAGAGCCTGGAGGGAAAGCATATGCTGGGCATCTTCAGCACACAGTCAGCTTTGCAACGGTGTCACCATCATTGCTGTCGCTCCTCGCTTTCATACCTAAAGGTCCATTTGAATGCACCCTCTTCGGAGCTTGCACCCGGCTGCCCAGCTGCACAGTGAGTAGAGCACGAACAGTTGCCGTCTGCTCCCACAATCGAAGAGCCAGGAGGGAAAGCTGGTGAAAGGTTAGGGCTAGGTTTAGGGTTAGGGTTTGGGTTAGGGTTAGGGGTTAAGGTTAGGGGTTAGGGTTAGGGTTAGTGTTAGTGTTAGGGTTAGGGTTAGGGGCTAGGGTTAGGGTTAGGGTTATGGTTAGGTTTAGGGTTAGGGTTAGGGTTAGGGTTAGGGTTAGGGTTAGGGTTAGGGTTGGGTTAGGGTTAGGGTTAGGGTTAGGGTTAGGGTTAGGGTTGCCGTCTGCTCCCACAATCGAAGAGCCAGTAGGGAAAGCTGGTGCTGGGCATCTTCAGCACACAGTCAGCTTTGCAATGCTGTCACCATCATTGCTGTCGCTCCTCGCTTTCAAACCTAAAGGTCCATTTGAATGCACCCTCTTCGGAGCTTGCTCTCGGCTGCCCAGCAGCACAGTGAGTAGAGCACGAACGGTTGCCGTCTGCTAGCACAGTGGAGGAGCCAGGAGGGAAAGCATGTGCTGGGCATCTTCAGCACACAGTCAGCTTTGCAACAATGCCTCCATCATTGCTGACGCTTTTCACTTTCATACCTAGAAGTTCATTTGAATCCACCTTCTCCGCTCATTGCTCTTGGCTGTCCAGCGGCACAGTCAGTAGAGCACGAACGTCTGGCCTCTGCTACCAGAGCCGAAGAGCCAGGAAGGAAAGCATGTGCTGGGCATCTTCAGCACACAATCAGCTTTGCAACGGTGTCACCATCATTGCTGTCGCTCCTCGCTTTCATACCTAAAGGTCCATTTGAATGCACCCTCTTCAGAGCTTGCTCTCGGCTGCTGAGCTGCATAGTGAGTAGAGCACGAACCGTTGCCGTCTGCTGCCAGAGCCGAAGAGCCAGGGGGGAAAGCATGTTCTGGGCATCTTCAGCACACAGTCAGCTTTGCAACGGTGTCACCATCATTGCTGTCGCTCCTCGCTTTCATACTTAAAAGTCCATTTGAGTGCAACCTCTGCGAAGCTTGTTCTCGGCTGCCCAGGGGCAGAACGATTAGTGCACGAAGGTCTGGCTTCTGCTCCCAGATCCGAAGAGCCAGGAGGGAAAGCATATGCTGGGCATCTTCAGCACACAGTCAGCTTTGCAACGGTGTCACCATCATTGCTGTCGCTCCTCGCTTTCATCCCTAAAGGTCCATTTGAATGCACCCTCTTCGGAGCTTGCTCTCGCTGCCCAGCAGCACAGTGAGTAGAGCACGAACAGATGCCGTCTGCTCCCACAATCGAAGAGCCAGGAGGGAAAGCTGGTGAAACGTTAGGGTTAGGGTTAGGGTTAGGGTTTGGGTTAGGGTTAGGGGTTAAGGTTAGGGGTTAGGGTTAGGGTTAGTGTTAGGGTTAGGGTTAGGGGTTAGGGTTAGGGTTAGGGTTAGGGTTAGGGGTAGGGTTAGGGTTAGGCTAAGGGGTAGGGTTGGGTTAGGGTTAGGGTTAGGGTTAGGTTTACGTTTAGGGTTAGGGTTAGGGGTAGGGTTAGGTTTAGGGTTAGGGTTAGGGTTAGGGGTAGGGTTAGGGTTAGGGTTAGGGTTATGTTTGGGTTAGGGTTAGGGTTAGGGTTAGGGTTAGGGTTAGGGTTGCCGTCTGCTCCCACAGTCGAAGAGCCAGGAGGGAAAGCATGTGCGGGGCATCTTCAGCAAACAGTCAGCTTTGCAATGCTGTCACCATTATTGCTGTCACTCCTCGGTTTCATACCTAAAAGTACATTTGAATGCAACCTCTCCAAAGCTGCTTCTCAGCTGCCCAGTAGCTCAGTGATTAGTGCACGAATGTCTGGCCTCTGCTCCCAGAGCCGAAGAGCCAGGAGGGAAAGCATGTGCTGGGCATCTTCAGCACACAGTCAGCTTTGCAACGGTGTCACCATCATTGCTGTCGCTCCTCGCTTTCATACCGAAACGTCCATTTGAAAGCACCCTCTTCGGAGCTTGCTCTTGCTGCCCAGCAGCACAGTGAGTAGAGCACGAACGGTTGCCGTCTGCTCCCACAGTCGAAGAGCCAGGAGGGAAATCATGTGCTGGGCATCTTCAGCACACAGTCAGCTTTGCAACGGTGTCACCATCATTGCTGTCGCTCCTCGCTTTCATACCTAAAGGTCCATTTGAATGCGCCCTCTTCGGAGCTTGCTCTCGGCTGCCCAGCATCACAGTGAGTAGAGCGCGAACACTTGCCGTCTGCTCCCACAATCGAAGAGCCAGTAGGGAAAGCTGGTGCTCTGAATCTTCTGCACACAGTCAGCTTTGCAACACTGCCTCCATCTTGGCTGTCGCTCCTCACTTTCATACCGAGAAGTTCATTTGAATCCAAGTTTACTGCTCGTTGCTCTTGGCTGCCCAGCAGCACAGTCAGTAGAGCACGAACGGTTGCCGTCTGCTAGCACAGTGGAGGAGCCAAGAGGGAAAGCATGTGCTGGGCATCTTCAGCACACAGTCAGCTTTGCAACAGTGCCTCCATCATTGCTGACGCTTTTCACTTTCATACCTAGAAGTTCATTTGAATCCACCTTCTCCGCTCATTGCTCTTGGCTGTCCAGCGGCACAGTCAGTAGAGCACGAACGTCTGGCCTCTGCTCCCAGAGCCGAAGAGCCCGGAGGGAAAGCATGTGCTGGGCATCTTCAGCACACAGTCAGCTTTGCAACGGTGTCACCATCATTGCTGTCGCTCCTCGGTTTCATATGTAAACGTCCATTTGAATGCAACGTCTCCAAAGCTTGTTCTCAGCTGCCCAGGGGCATAGTGATTAGTGCATGAACGTCTGGCCTCTGCTCTTAGAGCCGAAGAGCCAGGATGGAAAACATGTGCTGGGCATCTTCAGTACACAGTCAGCTTTGCAACGGTGTCACCATCATTGCTGTCGCTCCTCGCTTTCATACTTTAAAGTCCATTTGAGTGCAACCTCTCCGAAGCTTGTTGTCGGCTGCCCAGGGGCAGAACGATTAGTGCACGAACGTCTGGCTTCTGCTCCCAGATCCGAAGAGCCAGGAGGGAAAGCATGTGCTGGGCATCTTCAGCACACAGTCAGCTTTGAAACGGTGTCACCATCATTGCTGTCGCTCCTCGCTTTCATACCTAAAGGTCCATTTGAATGCACCCTCTTCGGAGCTTGCTCTCGGCTGCCCAGCTGCACAGTGAGTAGAGCACGAACAGTTGCCGTCTGCTCCCACAATGGAAGAGCCAGGAGGGAAAACTGGTGAAAGCTTAGGGTTAGGGTTAGCGTTAGGGTTAGGGTTAGGGTTTGGGTTAGGGTTAGGGGTTAGGGTTAGGGGTTAGGGTTAGGTTTAGGGTTAGGGGTTAGGGTTAGGGTTAGGGTTATGGTTAGGTTTAGGGTTAGGGTTAGGGTTAGGGGTAGGGTTAGGTTTAGGGTTAGGGTTAGAATTAGGGTTGGGTTAGGGCTAGGGTTAGGGTTAGGGGTAGGGTTACGGTTAGGTTTAGGGTTAGGGTTAGGGGTACGGGTGGGTTTAGGGTTAGGGTTAGGGTTAGGGTTAGGGTTAGGGTTAGGGTTAGGGTTAGGGTTGCCGTCTGCTCCCACAGTCGAAGAGCCAGGAGGGAAATCATGTGCGGGGCATCTTCAGCACACAGTCAGCTTTACAATGCTGTCACCATTATTGCTGTCACTCCTCAGTTTCATACCTAAAAGTACATTTGAATGCAACCTCTCCAAAGCTGCTTCTCAGCTGCCCAGTAGCTCAGTGATTAGTGCACGAATGTCTGGCCTCTGCTCCCAGAGCCGAAGAGCCAGGAGGGAAAGCATGTGCTGGGCATCTTCAGCACACAGTCAGCTTTGCAACGGTGTCACCATCATTGCTGTCGCTCCTCGGTGTCATACCTAAAGGTCCATTTGAATGCACCCTCTTCGGAGCTTGCTCTCGGCTGCCCAGCAGCACAGTGAGTAGAGCACGAACGGTTGCCGTCTGCTAGCACAGTGGAGGAGCCAGGAGGGAAAGCATGTGCTGGGCATCTTCAGCACACAGTCAGCTTTGCAACAGTGCCTCCATCATTGCTGATGCTTTTCACTTTCATACCAAGAAGTTCATTTGTATCCACCTTCTCTGCTCATTGCTCTTGGCTGTCCCGCGGCACAGTCAGTAGAGCACCCTCTTCGGAGCTTGCACCCGGCTGCACAGCTGCACAGTGTGTAGAGCACGAACAGTTGCCGTCTGCTCCCACAATCGAAGAGCCAGGAGGGAAAGCTGGTGAAAGGTTAGGGTTAGGGTTAGGGTTAGGGTTTGGGTTAGGGTTAGGGGTTAAGGTTAGGGGTTAGGGTTAGGGTTAGTGTTAGGGTTAGGGTTAGGGTTAGGGTTATGGTTAGGTTTAGGGTTAGGGTTAGGGTTAGGGGTAGGGTTAGGGTTAGGCTAAGGGTTAGGGTTGGGTTAGGGTTAGGGTTAGGGTTAGGGTTGGGTTTAGGGTTAGGGTTAGGGTTAGGGGTAGGGTTAGGTTTAGGGTTAGGGTTAGGGTTAGGGGTAGGGTTAGGGTTAGGGTTAGGGTTATGTTTGGGTTAGGGTTAGGGTTAGGGTTAGGATTAGGGTTGCCGTCTGCTCCCACAGTCGAAGAGCCAGGAGGGAAAGCATGTGCTGGGCATCTTCAGCACACAGTCAGCTTTGCAACGGTGTCACAACATTGATGTCGCTCCTCGGTTTCATATGTAAACGTCCATTTGAATGCAACGTCTCCAAAGCTTGTTCTCGGCTGCCCAGGGGCACAGTGATTAGTGCATGAACGTCTGGCCTCTGCTCTTAGAGCCGAAGAGCCAGGATGGAAAACATGTGCTGGGCATCTTCAGTACACAGTCAGATTTGCAACGGTGTCACCATCATTGCTGTCGCTCCTCGGTTTCATACTTAAAAGTCCATTTGAGTGCAACCTCTCCGAAGCTTGTTCTCGGCTGCCCAGGGGCAGAGCAATTAGTGCACGAACGTCTGGCTTCTGCTCCCAGATCCGAAGAGCCAGGAGGGAAAGCATGTGCTGGGCATCTTCAGCACACAGTCAGCTTTGCAACGGTGTCACCATCATTGCTGTCGCTCCTCGCTTTCATACCTAAAGGTCCATTTGAATACACCCTCTTCAGAGCTTGCTCTCGGCTGCCCAGAAGCACAGTGAGTAGAGCACGAACGGTTGTCGTCTGCTCCCACAGTCGAAGAGCCAGGAGGGAAAGCATGTGCTGCGCATCTTCAGCACACAGTCAGCTTTGCAATGCTGTCACCATTATTGCTGTCACTCCTCGGTTTCATACCTAAAAGTACATTTGAATGCAACCTCTCCAAAGCTGCTTCTCAGCTGCCCAGTAGCTCAGCGATTAGTGCATGAACGTCTGGCCTCTGCTCCCAGAGCCGAAGAGCCAGGAGGAAAAGCATGTGCTGGGCATCTTCAGCACACAGTCAGCTTTGCAACGGTGTCACCATCATTGCTGTCGCTCCTCGCTTTCATACCTAAACGTCCATTTGAAAGCACCCTCTTCGGAGCTTGCTCTCGGCTGCCCAGCAGCACAGTGAGTAGAGCACGAACAGTTGCCGTCTGCTCCCACAGTCGAAGAGCCAGGAGGGAAAGCTGGTGCTCTGAATCTTCTGCACACAGTCAGCTTTGCAACAGTGCCTCCATCTTTGCTGTCGCTCCTCACTTTCATACCGAGAAGTTCATTTGAATCCAACATCTCTGCTCGTTGCTCTTGGCTGCCCAGCAGCACAGTGAGTAGAGCACGAACGGTTGCCGTCTGCTCCCACAGTCGAAGAGCCAGGAGGGAAAGCATGTGCTGGGCATCTTCAGCACACAGTCAGCTTTGCAACGGTGTCACCATCATTGCTGTCGCTCCTCGGTGTCATACCTAAAGGTCCATTTGAATGCACCCTCTTCGGAGCTTGCTCTCGGCTGCCCAGCAGCACAGTGAGTAGAGCACGAACGGTTGCCGTCTGCTCCCACAGTCGAAGAGCCAGGAGGGAAAGCATGTGCTGGGCATCTTCAGCACACAGTTAGCTTTGCAACGGTGTCACCATCATTGCTGTCGCTCCTCGGTTTCATACCTAAAAGTCCACTCGAATGCAACCTCTACAGAGCTTGCTCTGAGCTGCCAAGTAGCACAGCGATTAGAGCACGAACGTCTGGCCTCTGCTCCCAGAGCCGAAGAGCCAGGAGGGAAAGCATGTGCTGGGCATCTTCAGCACACAGTCAGCTTTGCAACGGTGTCACCATCATTGCTGTCGCTCCTCGCTTTCATACTTAAAAGTCCATTTGAGTGCAACCTCTGCGAAGCTTGTTCTCGGCTGCCCAGGGGCAGAACGATTAGTGCACGAAGGTCTGGCTTCTGCTCCCAGATCCGAAGAGCCAGGAGGGAAAGCATATGCTGGGCATCTTCAGCACACAGTCAGCTTTGCAACGGTGTCACCATCATTGCTGTCGCTCCTCGCTTTCATACCTAAAGGTCCATTTGAATGCACCCTCTTCGGAGCTTGCACCCGGCTGCCCAGCTGCACAGTGAGTAGAGCACGAACAGTTGCCGTCTGCTCCCACAATCGAAGAGCCAGGAGGGAAAGCTGGTGAAAGGTTAGGGTTAGGGTTAGGGTTAGGGTTTGGGTTAGGGTTAGGGGTTAAGGTTAGGGGTTAGGGTTAGGGTTAGTGTTAGGGTTAGGGTTAGGGGTTAGGGTTAGGGATAGGGTTATGGTTAGGTTTAGGGTTAGGGTTAGGGTTTAGGGTTAGGGTTAGGGTTAGGGTTAGGGTTAGGGTTGGGTTAGGGTAAGGATTAGGGTTAGGGTTAGGGTTAGAGTTGCCGTCTGCTCCCACAGTCGAAGAGCCAGGAGCGAAAGCATGTGCGGGGCATCTTCAGCACACAGTCAGCTTTGCAACGGTGTCACCATCATTGCTGACGCTTTTCGCTTTCATACCTAAAGGTCCATTTGAATGCACCCTCTTCGGAGCTTGCTCTCGGCTGCCCAGCAGCACAGTGATTATAGCACAAACGGTTGCCGTCTGCTAGCACAGTTGAGGAGCCAGGAGGGAAAGCATGTGCTGGGCATCTTCAGCACACAGTCAGCTTTGAAACAGTGCCTCCATCATTGCTGACGCTTTTCGCTTTCATACCTAGAAGTTCATTTGAATCCACCTTCTCCGCTCATTGCTCTTGGCTGTCCAGCGGCACAGTCAGCAGAGCACGAACGTCTGGCCTCTGCTCCCAGAGCCGAAGAGCCAGGAAGGAAAGCATGTGCTGGGCATCTTCAGCACACAGTCAGCTTTGCAACGGTGTCACCATCATTGCTGTCGCTCCTCGGTGTCATACCTAAAGGTCCATTTGAATGCAACCTCTTTAAAGCTTGCTCTCGGCTGCCCAGTTGCACAGTGAGTAGAGCACGAACAGTTGCCGTCTGCTCCCACCATCGAAGAGCCCGGAGCGAAAGCTGGTGCTCTGAATCTTCAGCACACAGTCAGCTTTGCAACGGTGTCACCATTATTGCTGTCGCTCCTCGGTTTCATACTTAAAAGTCCATTTGAGTGCAACCTCTGCGAAGCTTGTTCTCGGCTGCCCAGGGGCAGAACGATTAGTGCACGAAGGTCTGGCTTCTGCTCCCACAGTCGAAGAGCCAGGATGGAAAACCTGTGCTGGGCATCTTCAGCACACAGTTAGCTTTGCAACGGTGTCACCATAATTGCTGTCGCTCCTCGGTTTCATACTTAAAAGTCCATTTGAGTGCAACCTCTCCGAAGCTTGTTCTCGGCTGCCCAGGGGCACAGTGATTAGTGCACGAACGTCTGGCCTCTGCTCTTAGAGCCGAAGAGCCAGGATGGAAAACATGTGCGGGGCATCTTCAGCACACAGTCAGCTTTGCAACGGTGTCACCATCATTGCTGTCGCTCCTCGGTGTCATACCTAAAAGTACATTTGAATGCAACCACTCCAAAGCTGCTTCTCAGCTGCCCAGTAGCACAGCGAATAGTGCA
>NW_026892581.1:2040000-2045000 GCF_033815535.1 Pezoporus flaviventris | reverse complement strand
AGCCAGGAGGGAAAGCATGTGCTGGGCATCTTCAGCACACAGTCAGCTTTGCAACAGTGCCTCCATCATTGCTGATGCTTTTCACTTTCATACCTAGAAGTTCATTTGAATCCACCTTATACGCTCATTGCTCTTGGCTGCCCAGCAGCACAGTCAGTAGAGCACGAACGTCTGGCCTCTGCTCCCAGAGCCGAAGAGCCCGGAGGGAAAGCATGTGCTGGGACTCTTCAGCACACAGTCAGCTTTGCAATGGTGTCACCATCATTGCTGTCGCTCCTCGGTTTCATATGTAAACGTCCATTTGAATGCAACGTCTCCAAAGCTTGTTCTCGGCTGCCCAGGGGCACAGTGATTAGTGCATGAACGTCTGGCCTCTGCTCTTAGAGCCGAAGAGCCAGGATGGAAAACATGTGCTGGGCATCTTCAGTACACAGTCAGCTTTGCAACAGTGTCACCATCATTGCTGTCGCTCCTCGGTTTCATACTTAAAAGTCCATTTGAGTGCAACCTCTCCGAAGCTTGTTCTCGGCTGCCCAGGGGCAGAGCGATTAGTGCACGAACGTCTGGCTTCTGCTCCCAGTTCCGAAGAGCCAGGAGGGAAAGCATGTGCTGGGCATCTTCAGCACAAAGTCAGCTTTGCAATGCTGTCACCATTATTGCTGTCACTCCTCGGTTTCATACCTAAAAGTACATTTGAATGCAACCTCTCCAAAGCTGCTTCTCAGCTGCCCAGTACCTCAGCGATTAGTGCATGAACGTCTGGCCTCTGCTCCCAGAGCCGAAGAGCCAGGAGGGAAAGCATGTGCTGGGCATCTTCAGCACACAGTCAGCTTTGCAACAGTGCCTCCATCTTTGCTGTCGCTCCTCACTTTCATACCGAGAAGTTCATTTGAATCCAACTTCTCTGCTCGTTGCTCTTGGCTGCCCAGCTGCACAGTCAGTAGAGCACGAACGTCTGGCCTCTGCTCTCAGAGCCGAAGAGCCAGGAGGGAAAGCATGTGCTGGGTATCTTCAGCACACAGTCAGCTTCGCAACGGTGTCACCATCATTGCTGTCGCTCCTCGCTTTCATACCTAAAGGTCCATTTGAATGCACCCTCTTCGGAGCTTGCTCTCGGCTGCCCAGCAGCACAGTGAGTAGAGCACGAACGGTTGCCGTCTGCTCCCACATTCGAAGAGCCAGGAGGGAAAGCATGTGCTGGGCATCTTAAGCCCACAGTTAGCTTTGCAACGGTTTCGCCATCATTGCTGTCGCTCCTCGGTTTCATACCTAAAAGTCCACTCGAATGCAACCTCTACGGAGCTTGCTCTGAGCTGCCAAGTAGCACAGCGATTAGAGCACGAACGTCTGGCCTCTGCTCCCAGAGCCGAAGAGCCAGGAGGGAAAGCATGTGCTGGGCATCTTCAGCACACAGTCAGCTTTGCAACGGTGTCACCATCATTGCTGTCGCTCCTCGGTTTCATACTTAAAAGTCCATTTGAGTGCAACCTCTCCGAAGCTTGTTCTCGGCTGCCCAGGGGCAGAACGATTAGTGCACAAAGGTCTGGCTTCTGCTCCCAGATCCGAAGAGCCAGGAGGGAAAGCATGTGCTGGGCATCTTCAGCACACAGTCAGCTTTGCAACGGTGTCACCATCATTGCTGTCGCTCCTCGCTTTCATACCTAAAGGTCCATTCGAATGCACCCTCTTTGGAGCTTGCTCTCGGCTGCCCAGCTGCACAGTGAGTAGAGGACGAACAGTTGCCGTCTGCTCCCACAATCGAAGAGCCAGGAGGGAAAGCTGGTGAAAGGTTAGGGTTAGGGTTAGGGTTAGGGTTAGGGTTAGGGGTTAAGATTAGGGGTTAGGGTTAGGGTTAGGGTTAGGTGTTAGGGTTAGGGTTAGGGTTATGGTTAGGTTTAGGGTTAGGGTTAGGGCTAGGGGTAGGGTTAGGTTTAGGCTAAGGGTTAGGGTTGTGTTAGGGTTAGGGTTAGGGTTAGGGTTAGGTTTAGGTTTAGGGTTAGGGTTAGGGTTAGGGGTAGGCTTAGGGTTAGGGGTAGGGTTAGGGTTAGGGTTAGGGTTAGGTTTCGGTTAGGGTTAGGGTTAGGATGAGGGTTAGGGTTGCCGTCTGCTCCCACAGTCGAAGAGCCAGGAGGGAAAGCATGTGCGGGGCATCTTCAGCACACAGTCAGCTTTTCAATGCTGTCACCATTATTGCTGTCACTCCTCGGTTTCATACCTAAAAGTACATTTGAATGCACCCTCTTCGGAGCTTGCTCTCGGCTGCCCAGCAGCACAGTGAGTAGAGGACGAACGGTTGCCGTCTGCTGCCAGAGCCGAAGAGCCAGGAGGGAAAGCATGTGCTGGGCATCTTCAGAACACAGTCAGCTTTGCAACGGTGTCACCATCATTGCTGTCGCTTCTCGGTGTCATACCTAAAGGTCCATTTGAATGCACCCTCTTCGGAGCTTGCTCTCGGCTGCCCAGCTGCACAGTGAGTAGAGCACAAGAGTTGCCGTCTGCTCCCACAATCGAAGAGCTAGGAGGGAAAGCTGGTGCTCTGAATCTTCTGCACACAGTCAGCTTTGACCCAGTGCGTCCATCATTGCTGTCGCTCCTCACTTTCATACCTAGAAGTTCATTTGAATCCAACTTCTCTGCTCGTTGCTCTTGGCTGCCCAGCAGCACAGTCAGTAGAGCATGAACGTCTGGCCTCTGCTCCCAGAGCCGAAAAGCCAGGAGGGAAAGCATGTGCTGGGCATCTTCAGCACACAGTCAGCTTTGCAATGGTGTCACCATCATTGCTGTCGCTCCTCGCTTTCATACTTAAAAGTCCATTTGAGTGCAACCTCTCCGAAGCTTGTTCTCGGCTGCCCAGGGCCAGAACGATTAGTGCACGAACGTCTGGCTTCTGCTCCCAGATCCGAAGAGCCAGGAGGGAAAGCATGTGCTGGGCATCTTCAGCACACAGTCAGCTTTGCAACGGTGTCACCATCATTGCTGTCGCTCCTCGCTTTCATACCTAAAGGTCCATTTGAATGCACCCTCTTCGGAGCTTGCTCTCGGCTGCCCAGCTGCACAGTAAGTAGAGCACGAACAGTTGCCGTCTGCTCCCACAATCGAAGAGCCAGGAGGGAAAGCTGGTGAAAGCTTAGGGTTAGGGTTAGGGTTAGGGTTAGGGTTAGGGGTTAGGGTTAGGGTTAGGGTTAGGGTTAGGGTTAGGGTTAGGGTTAGGGGTTAGGGTTAGGGGTTAGGGTTAGGGTTAGGGTTAGGGGTTAGGGTTAGGGTTAGGGTTATGGTTAGGTTTAGGGTTAGGGTTAGGGTTCGGGGTACGGTTAGGGTTAGGGTTAGGGATAGGGTTAGGGGTAGGGTTAGGGTTAGGGTTGGGTTAGGGTTAGGGTTAGGATTAGGGTTAGGGTTAGGGTTAGGGTTGCCGTCTGGTCCCACAGTCGAAGAGCCAGGAGGGAAAGCATGTGCTGGGCATCTTCAGCACACAGTCAGCTTTGCAACAGTGCCTCCATCATTGCTGACGCTTTTCACTTTCATACCTAGAAGTTCATTTGAATCCACCTTATACGCTCATTGCTCTTGGCTGTCCAGCGGCACAGTCAGTAGAGCACGAACGTCTGGCCTCTGCTCCCAGAGCCGAAGAGCCCGGAGGGAAAGCATGTGCTGGGACTCTTCAGCACACAGTCAGCTTTGCAATGGTGTCACCATCATTGCTGTCGCTCCTCGGTTTCATATGTAAACGTCCATTTGAATGCAACGTCTCCAAAGCTTGTTCTCGGCTGCCCAGGGGCACAGTGATTAGTGCATGAACGTCTGGCCTCTGCTCTTAGAGCCGAAGAGCCAGGATGGAAAACATGTGCTGGGCATCTTCAGTACACAGTCAGCTTTGCAACAGTGTCACCATCATTGCTGTCGCTCCTCGGTTTCATACTTAAAAGTCCATTTGAGTGCAACCTCTCCGAAGCTTGTTCTCGGCTGCCCAGGGGCAGAGCGATTAGTGCACGAACGTCTGGCTTCTGCTCCCAGATCTGAAGAGCCAGGAGGGAAAGCATGTGCTGGGCATCTTCAGCACAAAGTCAGCTTTGCAATGCTGTCACCATTATTGCTGTCACTCCTCGGTTTCATACCTAAAAGTACATTTGAATGCAACCTCTCCAAAGCTGCTTCTCAGCTGCCCAGTACCTCAGCGATTAGTGCATGAACGTCTGGCCTCTGCTCCCAGATCCGAAGAGCCAGGAGGGAAAGCACGTGCTGGGCATCTTCAGCACACAGTCAGCTTTGCAACAGTGCCTCCATCTTTGCTGTCGCTCCTCACTTTCATACCGAGAAGTTCATTTGAATCCAACTTCTCTGCTCGTGTCTCTTGGCTGCCCAGCTGCACAGTCATTAGAGCACGAACGTCTGGCGTCTGCTCTCAGAGCCGAAGAGCCAGGAGGGAAAGCATGTGCTGGGTATCTTCAGCACACAGTCAGCTTCGCAACGGTGTCACCATCATTGCTGTCGCTCCTCGCTTTCATACCTAAAGGTCCATTTGAATGCACCCTCTTCGGAGCTTGCTCTCGGCTGCCCAGCAGCACAGTGAGTAGAGCACGAACGGTTGCCGTCTGCTCCCACAGTCGAAGAGCCAGGAGGGAAAGCATGTGCTGGGCATCTTAAGCCCACAGTTAGCTTTGCAACGGTTTCACCATCATTGCTGTCGCTCCTCGGTTTCATACCTAAAAGTCCACTCGAATGCAACCTCTACGGAGCTTGCTCTGAGCTGCCAAGTAGCACAGCGATTAGAGCACGAACGTCTGGCCTCTGCTCCCAGAGCCGAAGAGCCAGGAGGGAAAGCATGTGCTGGGCATCTTCAGCACACAGTCAGCTTTGCAACGGTGTCACCATCATTGCTGTCGCTCCTCGGTTTCATACTTAAAAGTCCATATGAGTGCAACCTCTCCGAAGCTTGTTCTCGGCTGCCCAGGGGCAGAACGCTTAGTGCACAAAGGTCTGGCTTCTGCTCCCAGATCCGAAGA
>NW_026892581.1:2032500-2035000 GCF_033815535.1 Pezoporus flaviventris | reverse complement strand
GCCGTCTGCTCCCACAGTCGAAGAGCCAGGAGGGAAAGCTGGTGCTCTGAATCTTCTGCACACAGTCAGCTTTGCAACAGTGCCTCCATCTTTGCTGTCGCTCCTCACTTTCATACCGAGAAGTTCATTTGAATCCAACATCTCTGCTCGTTGCTCTTGGCTGCCCAGCAGCACAGTCAGTAGAGCACGAACGTCTGGCCTCTGCTCTCAGAGCCGAAGAGCCAGGAGGGAAAGCATGTGCTGGGCATCTTCAGCACACAGTCAGCTTTGCAACGGTGTCACCATCATTGCTGTCGCTCCTCGGTGTCATACCTAAAGGTCCATTTGAATGCACCCTCTTCGGAGCTTGCTCTCGGCTGCCCAGCAGCACAGTGAGTAGAGCACGAACGGTTGCCGTCTGCTCCCACAGTCGAAGAGCCAGGAGGGAAAGCATGTGCTGGGCATCTTCAGCACACAGTTAGCTTTGCAACGGTGTCACCATCATTGCTGTCGCTCCTCGGTTTCATACCTAAAAGTCCACTCGAATGCAAACTCTACAGAGCTTGCTCTGAGCTGCCAAGTAGCACAGCGATTAGAGCACGAACGTCTGGCCTCTGCTCCCAGAGCCGAAGAGCCAGGAGGGAAAGCATGTGCTGGGCATCTTCAGCACACAGTCAGCTTTGCAACGGTGTCACCATCATTGCTGTCGCTCCTCGCTTTCATACTTAAAAGTCCATTTGAGTGCAACCTCTGCGAAGCTTGTTCTCGGCTGCCCAGGGGCAGAACGATTAGTGCACGAAGGTCTGGCTTCTGCTCCCAGATCCGAAGAGCCAGGAGGGAAAGCATATGCTGGGCATCTTCAGCACACAGTCAGCTTTGCAACGGTGTCACCATCATTGCTGTCGCTCCTCGCTTTCATACCTAAAGGTCCATTTGAATGCACCCTCTTCGGAGCTTGCACCCGGCTGCCCAGCTGCACAGTGAGTAGAGCACGAACAGTTGCCGTCTGCTCCCACAATCGAAGAGCCAGGAGGGAAAGCTGGTGAAAGGTTAGGGTTAGGGTTAGGGTTAGGGTTTGGGTTAGGGTTAGGGGTTAAGGTTAGGGGTTAGGGTTAGGGTTAGTGTTTGGGTTAGGGTTAGGGGTTAGGGTTAGGGATAGGGTTATGGTTAGGTTTAGGGTTAGGGTTAGGGTTTAGGGTTAGGGTTAGGGTTAGGGTTAGGGTTAGGGTTGGGTTAGGGTAAGGATTAGGGTTAGGGTTAGGGTTAGAGTTGCCGTCTGCTCCCACAGTCGAAGAGCCAGGAGCGAAAGCATGTGCGGGGCATCTTCAGCACACAGTCAGCTTTGCAACGGTGTCACCATCATTGCTGACGCTTTTCGCTTTCATACCTAAAGGTCCATTTGAATGCACCCTCTTCGGAGCTTGCTCTCGGCTGCCCAGCAGCACAGTGATTATAGCACAAACGGTTGCCGTCTGCTAGCACAGTTGAGGAGCCAGGAGGGAAAGCATGTGCTGGGCATCTTCAGCACACAGTCAGCTTTGAAACAGTGCCTCCATCATTGCTGACGCTTTTCGCTTTCATACCTAGAAGTTCATTTGAATCCACATTCTCCGCTCATTGCTCTTGGCTGTCCAGCGGCACAGTCAGCAGAGCACGAACGTCTGGCCTCTGCTCCCAGAGCCGAAGAGCCAGGAAGGAAAGCATGTGCTGGGCATCTTCAGCACACAGTCAGCTTTGCAACGGTGTCACCATCATTGCTGTCGCTCCTCGGTGTCATACCTAAAGGTCCATTTGAATGCAACGTCTTTAAAGCTTGCTCTCGGCTGCCCAGTTGCACAGTGAGTAGAGCACGAACAGTTGCCGTCTGCTCCCACAATCGAAGAGCCCGGAGCGAAAGCTGGTGCTCTGAATCTTCAGCACACAGTCAGCTTTGCAACAGTGCCTCCATCTTTGCTGTCGCTCCTCACTTTCATACCGAGAAGTTCATTTGAACCCAACTTCTCTGCTCGTTGCTCTTGGCTGCCCAGCAGCACAGTCAGTAGAGCATGAACGTCTGACCTCTGCTCCCAGAGCCGAAGAGCCCGGAGGGAAAGCATGTGCTGGGCATCTTCAGCACACAGTCAGCTTTGCAACGGTGTCACCATTATTGCTGTCGCTCCTCGGTTTCATACTTAAAAGTCCATTTGAGTGCAACCTCTGCGAAGCTTGTTCTCGGCTGCCCAGGGGCAGAACGATTAGTGCACGAAGGTCTGGCTTCTGCTCCCACAGTCGAAGAGCCAGGATGGAAAACCTGTGCTGGGCATCTTCAGCACACAGTTAGCTTTGCAACGGTGTCACCATAATTGCTGTCGCTCCTCGGTTTCATACTTAAAAGTCCATTTGAGTGCAACCTCTCCGAAGCTTGTTCTCGGCTGCCCAGGGGCACAGTGATTAGTGCACGAACGTCTGGCCTCTGCTCTTAGAGCCGAAGAGCCAGGATAGAAAACATGTGCGGGGCATCTTCAGCACACAGTCAGCTTTG
>NW_026892581.1:2020000-2022500 GCF_033815535.1 Pezoporus flaviventris | reverse complement strand
TCCCAGAGCCGAAGAGCCCGGAGGGAAAGCATGTGCTGGGACTCTTCAGCACACAGTCAGCTTTGCAACGGTGTCACCATCATTGCTGTCGCTCCTCGGTTTCATATGTAAACGTCCATTTGAATGCAACGTCTTTAAAGCTTGTTCTCGGCTGCCCAGGGGCACAGTGATTAGTGCATGAACGTCTGGCCTCTGCTCTTAGAGCCGAAGAGCCAGGATGGAAAACATGTGCTGGGCATCTTCAGTACACAGTCAGCTTTGCAACGGTGTCACCATCATTGCTGTCGCTCCTCGCTTTCATACCGAGAAGTTCATTTGAATCCAAATTCTCTGCTCGTTGCTCTTTGCTGCCCAGCAGCACAGTCAGTAGAGCACGAACGTCTGGCCTCTGCTCTCAGAGCCGAAGAGCCAGGAGGGAAAGCATGTGCTGGGCGTCTTCAGCACACAGTCAGCTTTGCAACGGTGTCACCATCATTGCTGTCGCTCCTCGCTTTCATACCTAAAGGTCGTTTGAATGCACCCTCTTCGGAGCTTGCTCTCGGCTGCCCAGCAGTACAGTGAGTAGAGCACGAACGGTTGCCGTCTGCTCCCACAGTCGAAGAGCCAGGAGGGAAAGCATGTGCTGGGCATCTTAAGCCCACAGTTAGCTTTGCAACGGTTTCACCATCATTGCTGTCGCTCCTCGGTTTCATACTTAAAAGTCCATTTGAGTGCAACCTCTCCGAAGCTTGTTCTCGGCTGCCCAGGGGCAGAACGATTAGTGCACGAACGTCTGGCTTCTGCTCCCAGATCCGAAGAGCCAGGAGGGAAAGCATGTGCTGGGCATCTTCAGCACACAGTCAGCTTTGCAACGGTGTCACCATCATTGCTGTCGCTCCTCGCTTTCATACCTAAAGGTCCATTTGAATGCACCCTCTTTGGAGCTTGCTCTCGGCTGCCCAGCTGCACAGTGAGTAGAGCACGAACAGTTGCCGTCTGCTCCCACAATCGAAGAGCCAGGAGGGAAAGCTGGTGAAAGGTTAGGGTTAGGGTTAGGGTTAGGGTTAGGGGTTAAGATTAGGGGTTAGGGTTAGGGTTAGGTGTTAGGGTTAGGGTTAGGGTTATGGTTAGGTTTAGGGTTAGGGTTCGGGCTAGGGGTAGGGTTAGGTTTAGGCTAAGGGTTAGGGTTGGGTTAGGGTTAGGGTTAGGGTTAGGGTGAGGTTTAGGTTTAGGGTTAGGGTTAGGGTTAGGGGTAGGCTTAGGGTTAGGGGTAGGGTTAGGGTTAGGGTTAGGGTTAGGTTTGAGTTAGGGTTAGGGTTAGAGTTAGGGTTAGGGTTGCCGTCTGCTCCCACAGTCGAAGAGCCAGGAGGGAAAGCATGTGCGGGGCATCTTCAGCACACAGTTAGCTTTGCAACAGTGCCTCCATCTTTGCTGTCGCTCCTCACTTTCATACCGAGAAGTTCATTTGAATCCAACTTCTCTGCTCGTTGCTCTTGGCTGCCCAGCTGCACAGTCATTAGAGCACGAACGTCTGGCCTCTGCTCTCAGAGCCGAAGAGCCAGGAGGGAAAGCATGTGCTGGGTATCTTCAGCACACAGTCAGCTTCGCAACGGTGTCACCATCATTGCTGTCGCTCCTCGCTTTCATACCTAAAGGTCCATTTGAATGCACCCTCTTCAGAGCTTGCTCTCGGCTGCCCAGCAGCACAGTGAGTAGAGCACGAACGGTTGCCGTCTGCTCCCACATTCGAAGAGCCAGGAGGGAAAGCATGTGCTGGGCATCTTAAGCCCACAGTTAGCTTTGCAACGGTTTCACCATCATTGCTGTCGCTCCTCGGTTTCATACCTAAAAGTCCACTCGAATGCAACCTCTACGGAGCTTGCTCTGAGCTGCCAAGTAGCACAGCGATTAGAGCACGAACGTCTGGCCTCTGCTCCCAGAGCCGAAGAGCCAGGAGGGAAAGCATGTGCTGGGCATCTTCAGCACACAGTCAGCTTTGCAACGGTGTCACCATCATTGCTGTCGCTCCTCGCTTTCATACTTAAAAGTCCATTTGAGTGCAACCTCTCCGAAGCTTGTTCTCGGCTGCCCAGGGGCAGAACGATTAGTGCACAAAGGTCTGGCTTCTGCTCCCAGATCCGAAGAGCCAGGAGGGAAAGCATGTGCTGGGCATCTTCAGCACACAGTCAGCTTTGCAACGGTGTCACCATCATTGCTGTCGCTCCTCGCTTTCATACCTAAAGGTCCATTCGAATGCACCCTCTTTGGAGCTTGCTCTCGGCTGCCCAGCTGCACAGTGAGTAGAGCACGAACAGTTGCCGTCTGCTCCCACAATCGAAGAGCCAGGAGGGAAAGCTGGTGAAAGGTTAGGGTTAGGGTTAGGGTTAGGGTTAGGGGTTAAGATTAGGGGTTAGGGTTAGGGTTAGGGTTAGGGTTAGGTGTTAGGGTTAGGGTTAGGGTTATGGTTAGGTTTAGGGTTAGGGTTAGGGCTAGGGGTAGGGTTAGGTTTAGGCTAAGGGTT
>NW_026892581.1:2007500-2010000 GCF_033815535.1 Pezoporus flaviventris | reverse complement strand
TCAGCACACAGTCAGCTTTGCAACGGTGTCACCATCATTGCTGTCGCTCCTCGCTTTCATACCTAAAGGTCCATTCGAATGCACCCTCTTTGGAGCTTGCTCTCGGCTGCCCAGCTGCACAGTGAGTAGAGCACGAACAGTTGCCGTCTGCTCCCACAATCGAAGAGAAAGGAGGGAAAGCTGGTGAAAGGTTAGGGTTAGGGTTAGGGTTAGGGTTAGGGTTAGGTTTAGGGGTTAAGGTTAGGGGTTAGGGTTAGGGTTAGGGTTAGGGTTAGGGGTTAGGGTTAGGGTTAGGGTTATGGTTAGGTTTAGGGTTAGTGTTAAGGCTAGGGGTAGGGTTAGGGTTAGGCGAAGGGTTAGGGTTGGGTTAGGGTTAGGGTTAGGGTTAGGGTTAGGTTTAGGTTTAGGGTTAGGGTTAGGGTTAGGTGTAGGCTTAGGGTTAGGGGTAGGGTTAGGGTTAGGGTTAGGGTTAGGTTTGGGTTAGGGTTAGGGTTAGGGTTAGGGTTAGGGTTAGGGTTGCCGTCTGCTCCCACAGTCGAAGAGCCAGGAGGGAAAGCATGTGCAGGGCATCTTCAGCACACAGTCAGCTTTTCAATGCTGTCACCATTATTGCTGTCACTCCTCGGTTTCATACCTAACAGTACATTTGAATGCACCCTCTTCGGAGCTTGCTCTCGGCTGCCGAGCAGCACAGTGATTTGAGCACGAACGGTTGCCGTCTGCTGCCAGAGCCGAAGAGCCAGGAGGGAAACCATGTGCTGGGCATCTTCAGCACACAGTCAGCTTTGCAACGGTGTCACCATCATTGCTGTCGCTCCTCGCTTTCATACCTAAAGGTCCATTTGAATGCACCCTCTTTGGAGCTTGCTCTCGGCTGCCCAGCTGCACAGTGAGTAGAGCACGAACAGTTGCCATCTGCTCCCACAATCGAAGAGCCAGGAGGGAAAGCTGGTGAAATGTTAGGGTTAGGGTTAGGGTTAGGGTTAGGGTTAGGGGTTAGGGTTAGGGTTAGGGTTAGGGTTAGGGTTAGGGGTTAAGATTAGGGGTTAGTGTAAGGGTTAGGGTTAGGGTTAGGTGTTAGGGTTAGGGTTAGGGTTAGGGTTAGGGTTAGGTGTAGGCTTAGGGGTAGGGGTAGGGTTAGGGTTAGGGTTAGGGTTAGGTTTGGGTTAGGGTTAGGGTTAGGGTTAGGGTTGCCGTCTGCTCCCACAGTCGAAGAGCCAGGAGGGAAAGCATGTGCGGGGCATCTTCAGCACACAGTCAGATTTTCAATGCTGTCACCATTATTGCCGTCACTCCTCGGTTTCATACCTAAAAGTACATTTGAATGCACCCTCTTCGGAGCTTGCTCTCGGCTGCCCAGCTGCACAGTGAGTAGAGCACGAACAGTTGCCGTCTGCTCCCACAATCGAAGAGCCAGGAGGGAAAGCTGGTGCTCTGAATCTTCTGCACACAGTCAGCTTTGACCCAGTGTGTCCATCATTGCTGTCGCTCCTCACTTTCATACCTAGAAGTTCATTTGAATCCAACTTCTCTGCTCGTTGCACTTGGCTGCCCAGCAGCACAGTCAGTAGAGCACGAACGTCTGGCCTCTCCTCCCAGAGCCGAAGAGCCAAGAGGGAAAGCATGTGCTGGGAATCTTCAGCACACAGTCAGCTTTGCAACGGTGTCACCATCATTGCTGTCGCTCCTCGGTTTCATACTTAAAAGTCCATTTGAGTGCAACCTCTCCGAAGCTTGTTCTCGGCTGCCCAGGGGCAGAACGATTAGTGCACGAACGTCTGGCTTCTGCTCCCAGATCCGAAGAGCCAGGAGGGAAAGCATGTGCTGGGCATCTTCAGCACACAGTCAGCTTTGCAACGGTGTCACCATCATTGCTGACGCTCCTCGCTTTCATACCTAAAGGTCCATTTGAATTCACCCTCTTCGGAGCTTGCTCTCGGCTGCCCAGCTGCACAGTGAGTAGAGCACGAACAGTTGCCGTCTCCTCCCACAATCGAAGAGCCAGAAGGGAAAGCATGTGCTGGGCATCTTAAGCCCACAGTTAGCTTTGCAACGGTTTCACCATCATTGCTGTCGCTCCTCGGTTTCATAACTAAAAGTCCACTCGAATGCAACCTCTACGGAGCTTGCTCTGTGCTGCCAAGTAGCACAGCGATTAGAGCACGAACGTCTGGCCTCTGCTCCCAGAGCCAAAGAGCCAGGAGGGAAAGCATGCGCTGGGCATCTTCAGCACACGGTCAGCTTTGCAACGGAGTCACCATCATTGCTGTCGCTCCTCGGTTTCATACTTAAAAGTCCATTTGAGTGCAACCTCTCCGAAGCTTGTTCTCGGCTGCCCAGGGGCAGAACGATTAGTGCACAAAGGTCTGGCTTCTGCTCCCAGATCCGAAGAGCCAGGAGGGAAAGCATGTGCTGGGCATCTTCAGTACACAGTCAGCTTTGCAACGGTGTCACCATCATTGCTGTCGCTCCTCGCTTTCATACCTAAAGGTCCATTTGA
>NW_026892581.1:1997500-2005000 GCF_033815535.1 Pezoporus flaviventris | reverse complement strand
TGGGCATCTTCAGCACACAGTCAGCTTTGCAACGGTGTCACCATCATTGCTGTCGCTCCTCGCTTTCATACCTAAAGGTCCATTTGAATGCACCCTCTTCGGAGCTTGCTCTCGGCTGCCCAGCAGCACAGTCTGTAGAGCACGAACGTTTGCCGTCTGCTAGCACAGTGGAGGAGCCAGGAGGGAAAGCATGTGCTGGGCATCTTCAGCACACAGTCTGATTTGCAACAGTGCCTCCATCATAGCTGACGCTTTTCACTTTCATACCTAGAAGTTCATTTGAATCCACTTTCTCCGCTCATTGCTCTTGGCTGTCCAGCAGCACAGTCAGTAGAGCACGAACGTCTGGCCGCTGCTCCCAGAGCCGAAGAGCCCGGAGGGAAAGCATGTGCTGGGACTCTTCAGCACACAGTCAGCTTTGCAACGGTGTCACCATCATTGCTGTCGCTCCTCGGTTTCATGTGTAAACGTCCATTTGAATGCAACGTCTTTAAAGCTTGTTCTCGGCTGCCCAGGGGCACAGTGATTAGTGCATGAACGTCTGGCCTCTGCTCTTAGAGCCGAAGAGCCAGGATGGAAAACATGTGCTGGGCATCTTCAGTACACAGTCAGCTTTGCAACGGTGTCACCATCATTGCTGTCGCTCCTCGCTTTCATACCGAGAAGTTCATTTGAATCCAAATTCTCTGCTCGTTGCTCTTTGCTGCCCAGCAGCACAGTCAGTAGAGCACGAACGTCTGGCCTCTGCTCTCAGAGCCGAAGAGCCAGGAGGGAAAGCATGTGCTGGGCGTCTTCAGCACACAGTCAGCTTTGCAACGGTGTCACCATCATTGCTGTCGCTCCTCGCTTTCATACCTAAAGGTCGTTTGAATGCACCCTCTTCGGAGCTTGCTCTCGGCTGCCCAGCAGCACAGTGAGTAGAGCACGAACGGTTGCCGTCTGCTCCCACAGTCGAAGAGCCAGGAGGGAAAGCATGTGCTGGGCATCTTAAGCCCACAGTTAGCTTTGCAACGGTTTCACCATCATTGCTGTCGCTCCTCGGTTTCATACCTAAAAGTCCACTCGAATGCAACCTCTACGGAGCTTGCTCTGAGCTGCCAAGTAGCACAGCGATTAGAGCACGAACGTCTGGCCTCTGCTCCCAGAGCCGAAGAGCCAGGAGGGAAAGCATGTGCTGGGCATCTTCAGGACACAGTCAGCTTTGCAACGGTGTCACCATCATTGCTGTCGCTCCTCGGATTCATACTTAAAAGTCCATTGGAGTGCAACCTCTCCGGAGCTTGTTCTCGGCTGCCCAGGGGCAGAACGATTAGTGCACGAACGTCTGGCTTCTGCTCCCAGATCCGAAGAGCCAGGAGGGAAAGCATGTGCTGGGCATCTTCAGTACACAGTCAGCTTTGCAACGGTGTCACCATCATTGCTGTCGCTCCTCGGTTTCATACTTAAAAGTCCATTTGAGTGCAACCTCTCCGAAGCTGCTTCTCAGCTGCCCATTTGCACAGCGATTAGTGCACGAACTTCTGGCTTCTGCTCCCACATCCGAAGAGCCGGGAGGGAAAGCATGTGCTGGGCATCTTCAGCACAGTCAGCTTTGCAACGGTGTCACCATCATTGCTGTCGCTCCTCGCTTTCATACCTAAAGGTCCATTTGAATGCACCCTCTTCGGAGCTTGCTCTCGGCTGCCAAGTAGCACAGCGATTAGAGCACGAACGTCTGGCCTCTGCTCCCAGAGCCGAAGAGCCAGGAGGGAAAGCATGTGCTGGGCATCTTCAGGACACAGTCAGCTTTGCAACGGTGTCACCATCATTGCTGTCGCTCCTCGGATTCATACTTAAAAGTCCATTGGAGTGCAACCTCTCCGGAGCTTGTTCTCGGCTGCCCAGGGGGAGAACGATTAGTGCACGAACGTCTGGCTTCTGCTCCCAGATCCGAAGAGCCAGGAGGGAAAGCATGTGCTGGGCGTCTTCAGCACACAGTCAGCTTTGCAACGGTGTCACCATCATTGCTGTCACTCCTCGGTTTCATGCCTAAAAGTACATTTGAATGCAACCTCTCCAAAGCTGCTTCTCAGCTGCCCATTTGCACAGCGATTAGTGCACGAACTTCTGGCTTCTGCTCCCACATCCGAAGAGCCAGGAGGGAAAGCATGTGCTGGGCATCTTCAGCACACAGTCAGCTTTGCAACGGTGTCACCATCATTGCTGTCGCTCCTCGCTTTCATACCTAAAGGTCCATTCGAATGCACCCTCTTTGGAGCTTGCTCTCGGCTGCCCAGCTGCACAGTGAGTAGAGCACGAACAGTTGCCGTCTGCTCCCACAATCGAAGAGAAAGGAGGGAAAGCTGGTGAAAGGTTAGGGTTAGGGTTAGGGTTAGGGTTAGGTTTAGGGGTTAAGGTTAGGGGTTAGGGTTAGGGTTAGGGTTAGGGTTATGGTTAGGTTTAGGGTTAGTGTTAAGGCTAGGGGTAGGGTTAGGGTTAGGCGAAGGGTTAGGGTTGGGTTAGGGTTAGGGTTAGGGTTAGGGTGAGGTTTAGGTTTAGGGTTAGGGTTAGGGTTAGGTGTAGGCTTAGGGTTAGGGGTAGGGTTAGGGTTAGGGTTAGGGTTAGGTTTGGGTTAGGGTTAGGGTTATGGTTAGGGTTAGGGTTAGGGTTAGGGTTGCCGTCTGCTCCCACAGTCGAAGAGCCAGGAGGGAAAGCATGTGCAGGGCATCTTCAGCACACAGTCAGCTTTTCAATGCTGTCACCATTATTGCTGTCACTCCTCGGTTTCATACCTAACAGTACATTTGAATGCACCCTCTTCGGAGCTTGCACTCGGCTGCCGAGCAGCACAGTGATTAGAGCACGAACGGTTGCCGTCTGCTGCCAGAGCCGAAGAGCCAGGAGGGAAAGCATGTGCTGGGCATCTTCAGCACACAGTCAGCTTTGCAACGGTGTCACCATCATTGCTGTCGCTCCTCGCTTTCATACCTAAAGGTCCATTTGAATGCACCCTCTTTGGAGCTTGCTCTCGGCTGCCCAGCTGCACAGTGAGTAGAGCACGAACAGTTGCCGTCTGCTCCCACAATCGAAGAGCCAGGAGGGAAAGCTGGTGAAAGCTTAGGGTTAGGGTTAGGGTTAGAGTTAGGGTTACGGTTAGGGTTAGGGTTAGGGTTAGGGGTTAGGGTTATGGTTAGGTTTAGGGTTAGCGTTAGGGTTAGGGTTATGGTTAGGTTCAGGGGTAGGGTTAGGGTTAGGCTAAGGGTTTTGGTTGGGTTAGGTTTAGGGTTAGGGTTAGGGTTAGGGTTCGGGTTAGGGGTAGGGTTAGGGTTAGGGTTAGGGTTAGGGGTTAGGGTTAGGTTTAGTGTTAGGGTTAGGGTTACGGGTTAGGGTTAGCGTTAGGGTTATGGTTAGGTTTAGGGTTAGGGTTAGGGGTAGGGGTAGGGTTAGGTTAGGGGTAGGCTTAGGGTTAGGGTTATGGTTAGGTTTAGGGTTAGGGTTAGGGTTAGGGGTACGGTTACGGTTAGGGTTAGGGATAGGGTTAGGGGTAGGGTTAGGGTTAGGGTTAGGGTTGGGTTAGGGTTAGGGTTAGGGTTAGGGTTGCCGTCTGCTCCCACAGTCGAAGAGCCAGGAGGGAAAGCATGTGCTGCGCATCTTCAGCACACAGTCAGCTTTGCAATGCTGTCGCCATTATTGCTGTCACTCCTCGGTTTCATGCCTAAAAGTACATTTGAATGCAACCTCTCCAAAGCTGCTTCTCAGCTGCCCAGTAGCACAGCGATTAGTGCACGAACTTCGGGCTTCTGCTCCCAGATCCGAAGAGCCGGGAGGGAAAGCATGTGCTGGGTATCTTCAGCACACAGTCAGCTTTGCAACGGTGTCACCATCATTGCTGTCGCTCCTCGCTTTCATACCTAAAGGTCCATTTGAATGCACCCTCTTCGGAGCTTGCTCTCGGCTGCCCAGCAGCACAGTTTGTAGAGCACGAACGGTTGCCGTCTTCTAGCACAGTGGAGGAGCCAGGAGGGAAAGCATGTGCTGGGCATCTTCAGCACACAGTCAGCTTTGCAACAGTGCCTCCATCATTGCTGTCGCTCCTCAGTTTCATACAGAGAAGTTCATTTGAATCCAAATTATCTGCTCGTTGCTCTTTGCTGCCCAGCAGCACAGTCAGTAGAGCACGAACGTCTGGCCTCTGCTCTCAGAGCCAAAGAGCCAGGAGGGAAAGCATGTGCTGGGCGTCTTCAGCACACAGTCAGCTTTGCAACGGTGTCACCATCATTGCTGTCGCTCCTCGCTTTCATACCTAAAGGTCGTTTGAATGCACCCTCTTCGGAGCTTGCTCTCGGCTGCCCAGCTGCACAGTGAGTAGAGCACGAACAGTTGCCGTCTGCTCCCACAATCGAAGAGCCAGGAGGGAAAGCTGGTGAAAGCTTAGGGTTAGGGTTAGGGTTAGGGTTAGGGTTACGGGTTAGGGTTAGGGTTAGGTTTAGGGTTACGGTTAGGGTTCGGGTTAGGGGTTAGGGTTAGGGGTTAGGGTTAGGGTTAGGTTTACGGTTAGGGTTAGAGTTAGGGTTATGGTTAGGTTTAGGGTTAGGGTTAGGGTTAGGGGTAGGGTTAGGGTTAGGCTAAGGGTTAGGGTTGGGTTAGGGTTAGGGTTAGGGTTAGAGGCAGGGTTAGGGTTAGGGTTAGGGTTAGGGGTAGGGTTAGGGGTAGGGTTAGGGTTAGGGTTAGGGTTAGGTTTGGGTTAGGGTTATTGTTAGGTTTAGGGTTAGGGTTAGGGTTAGGGTTGCCGTCTGCTCCCACAGTCGAAGAGCCAGGAGGGAAAGCATGTGCGGGGCATCTTCAGCACACAGTCAGCTTTGCAACGGTGTCACCATCATTGCTGTCGCTCCTCGCTTTCATACCTAAAGGTCCATTTGAATGCACCGTCTTCGGAGGTTGCTCTCGGCTGCCCAGCTGCACAGTGAGTAGAGCACGAACAGTTGCCGTCTGCTCCCACAATCGAAGAGCCAGGAGGGAAAGCTGGTGAAAGCTAAGGTTTAGGGTAAGGGTTAGGGTTAGGGGTTAGGGTTAGGGTTAGTCTAAGGGTTAGGGTTGGGTTAGGGTTAGGGTTAGGGTTAGGGTTAGGGTTAGGGTTAGGGTTCGGGTTAGGGGTAGGGTTAGGGTTAGGGTTAGTGTTAGGGTTAGGGTTAGGGGTTAGGGTTAGGGTTAGGGTTAGTGTTGGGTTAGGGGTTAGGGTTAGGGGTTAGGGTTATAGTTAGGGTTAGGGGTTAGGGTTATAGTTAGGGTTAGGGGTTAGGGTTAGGGTTAGGGTTATGGTTAGGTTTAGGGTTAGGGTTAGGGTTAGGGGTAGGGTTAGGGTTAGGGTTAGGTTTAGGGTTGGGTTAGGGTTAGGGTTAGGGTTTGGGTTATGGTTAGGTTTAGGGTTAGGGTTAGGGTTAGGGGTACTGTTAGGGTTAGGGTTAGGGTTAGGGTTAGGGGTAGGGTTAGGGTTAGGGTTAGGGTTAGGGTTAGGGTTAGGGTTATGGTTAGGTTTAGGGTTAGGGTTAGGGGTAGGGTTAGGGTTAGTGTTAGGGTTAGGGTTGGGTTAGGTTTAGGGTTAGGGGTTAGGGTTAGGATTAGGGTTAGGGTTAGGGTTAGGGTTAGGTTTAGGGTTGCCGTCTGCTCCCACAGTCGAAGAGCCAGGAGGGAAAGCATGTGCGGGGCATCTTCAGCACACAGTCAGCTTTGCAATGCTGTCACCATCATTGCTGTCGCTCCTCGGTGTCATACCTAAAGGTCCATTTGAATGCACCCTCTTCGGAGCTTGCTCTCGGCTGCCCAGGTGCACAGTGAGTAGAGGACGAACAGTTGCCGTCTGCTCCCACAATCGAAGAGCCAGGAGGGAAAGCTGGTGAATGCTTAGGGTTAGGGTTAGGGTTAGGGTTAGGGTTAGGGGATAGGGTTAGGGTTAGGGTTAGGGTTAGGTTTAGGGTTGCCGTCTGCTCCCACAGTCGAAGAGCCAGGAGGGAAAGCATGTGCGGGGCATCTTCAGCACACAGTCAGCTTTGCAATGCTGTCACCATCATTGCTGTCGCTCCTCGGTGTCATACCTAAAGGTCCATTTGAATGCACCCTCTTCGGAGCTTGCTCTCGGCTGCCCAGCTGCACAGTGAGTAGAGGACGAACAGTTGCCGTCTGCTCCCACAGTCGAAGAGCCAGGAGGGAAAGCATGTGCTGGGCATCTTAAGCCCACAGTTAGCTTTGCAACGGTTTCACCATCATTGCTGTCGCTCCTCGGTTTCATACCTAAAAGTCCACTCGAATGCAACCTCTACGGAGCTTGCTCTGAGCTGCCAAGTAGCACAGCGATTAGAGCACGAACGTCTGGCCTCTGCTCCCAGAGCCGAAGAGCCAGGAGGGAAAGCATGTGCTGGGCATCTTCAGGACACAGTCAGCTTTGCAACGGTGTCACCATCATTGCTGTCGCTCCTCGGATTCATACTTAAAAGTCCATTGGAGTGCAACCTCTCCGGAGCTTGTTCTCGGCTGCCCAGGGGCAGAACGATTAGTGCACGAACGTCTGGCTTCTGCTCCCAGATCCGAAGAGCCAGGAGGGAAAGCATGTGCTGGGCATCTTCAGTACACAGTCAGCTTTGCAACGGTGTCACCCTCATTGCTGTCGCTCCTCGGTTTCATACTTAAAAGTCCATTTGAGTGCAACCTCTCCGAAGCTTGTTCTCGGCTGCCCAGGGGCAGAACGATTAGTGCACGAAGGTCTGGCTTCTGCTCCCAGATCCGAAGAGCCAGGAGGGAAAGCATGTGCTGGGCATCTTCAGCACACAGTCAGCTTTGCAACGGTGTCACCATCATTGCTGTCGCTCCTCGCTTTCATACCTAAAGGTCCATTTGAATGCACCGTCTTCGGAGGTTGCTCTCGGCTGCCCAGCTGCACAGTGAGTAGAGCACGAACAGTTGCCGTCTGCTCCCACAATCGAAGAGCCAGGAGGGAAAGCTGGTGAAAGCTAAGGTTTAGGGTAAGGGTTAGGGTTAGGGGTTAGGGTTAGGGTTAGTCTAAGGGTTAGGGTTGGGTTAGGGTTAGGGTTAGGGTTAGGGTTAGGGTTAGGGTTAGGGTTCGGGTTAGGGGTAGGGTTAGGGTTAGGGTTAGGGTTAGGGTTAGGGGTAGGGTTAGGGTTAGGGTTAGGGTTAGGGTTAGGTTTGGGTTAGGGTTAGGGTTAGGGTTAGGGTTAGGGTTGCCGTCTGCTCCCACAGTCGAAGTGCCAGGAGGGAAAGCATGTGCGGGGCATCTTCAGCACACAGTCAGCTTTGCAATGCTGTCACCATTATTGCTGTCACTCCTCGGTTTCATGCCTAAAAGTACATTTGAATGCAACCTCTCCAAAGCTGCTTCTCAGCTGCCCATTTGCACAGCGATTAGTGCACGAACTTCTGGCTTCTGCTCCCACATCCGAAGAGCCGGGAGGGAAAGCATGTGCTGGGCATCTTCAGCACAGTCAGCTTTGCAACGGTGTCACCATCATT